>NC_056729.1:843089317-843389317 GCF_019279795.1 Protopterus annectens
TAAAAAGGGCGAAGAGAAGAGCAAAATCACACAACATTGAACCTTTACACTGACAAAATTTAAATCAACAAAACACCAGCTGCTTCAAGTAAACACAAAAATCGACCTTTTTTTAAGTTTTTTTCAGGTGAGGGGCAAGCCCCCCTGCACTACCCACCCCCTCTGCAAATTAAATATATCATCTGTGAGATTAAACTACAGCAAGGAAAAGGGTAAAGATTTCTAGATCCTCAGTCTACTGTGATCTCCATTGAGAAAATCAGAATGATGTGTGATATGCATAGCTGGTGTTTCATTGATGTGAATTTTGCCAATGTAAAGTTTCAGTGTTGTGTGATTTTACTTTTCTCGTCTCGTTCTTTTGATTTTCAGTAATGTAAAAATTTGGTAGCGTGAAGTAGGCTCATATACATATATATATATATATATACTTATATATATATATATATATATATATATATATATATATATATATATACACACACAAGACATATTTATTTATTTATATATATATATTTTTATATATATATATACATATATATATATATATATATATATATATATATATATATATGTGTGTGTGTGTGTGTGTGTGTGTGTATATATACGTATAGGTAGATAATATATTTACCAAACTCAGCTGGTACTTTACTATGGAATCTTTCTTTGGACTCCCAGCTATGACTGTGTTGCAGTTATGAGGTACTTTGATGCATGTGAGAATGTGTGTCATAAAGTGTACACTGCCTGTATCCTGATGTCCCCAAGTCACATGATCAGTCATATCAAGGTTAACTCTGTCATTTTGTTACTGCTGCTTTCACAAGAGCAAAGATAAGTTGTGCAGGCCCACAGCTAGCATAACTGTGCTATGTTGACAGCCACGCATACATAGTCATGTTCAGTTACTTTACACTAATTTCACCATACAGCTTATCACAGTTCAGTTACGATATGCTTATCCTCCTTTGAAAAATGGAAACTCAGCCTTCTTTGCCTTAATGGTTAGTGCACCATAGAAAATGTATATGTTAAAGTATTTGTTTATGTATTTTGTTATACAAGGAAAGGTCTGATTTGATTTACTTGTTTGCAAAGCTCAGGAATCTGAACATGTTTAGGAATTGTTCTGTGGCAAAGGGCTTGTGACACATTATCACTGAGATGAAAAGGTCTGCTGGTCACAAGCCAAGAGTTTGCTATTGTTAAATGAACTATTTAATGCAACTAGGAAAATGTATAACTCTTAAAGTGACTGAAGTTTTCTTAGTATCTTGGATAAGCTTTCATTATTGATAAGTATGAAACAGCCTTGTGCATTTTAACAATTGTTATACCAAATATTCATAAGATGCCTTTTCTGTATGTGACCTTCATAAAAAATGCACTGTAACATTCAAGTGATGATGAAACATCTGATAACTCAATGTTAAAGGCAGGATGGTCAACAAAGTCCAACCTTATGCAATGGATATGGCATTTCTGTTATGTTGTTTCTGTTATAAAAAATCCCTACCTCCTTCCATAACTATTTGTTTCATGTCACCGTTCTAAGTAATTACTTCTATCACCTCTGGTCAGAAAGATAAGGCAGCCTGTGTCACTTATATTTACTATGTCTTTCCAACAAAGACAACTGGAACACTTCTTAGAAGTATGGTTTTAATAAACTTAGATGATAGCAATACATTTGTACAGAACTGTAAGAGAAAACTTTGTAGTGAAGAATATCTTCCGGCACTGTAGTACCGCTGCTCATACAAATGTTTTGAAATTGCTGTGACTGATCCTTGTTTGAACATATGTAATATTCATCATTGGTTTCAGATGATGCAAGTAGTGGTTCATTAATCTTAGCTTCATACGAGTCTCTGACCATAAAATACTCCCTGCAGAATACTGGCAGACAGCACATTTCTTTGTAGCTATTTCTAATACTTCAGGGTAACGTATACCATGTGTTTATCAAAATGGAAGGATAATTTGTTTATTTTTTTATATAAAGAAAGTCTGTTATATGCAGTCTTTATCTTCATATTTTTTAAAAATAACTGCACTGTGAAAGACATGACATTAGGATCAAGTGTAAACTAGTTGTTCCCTCCCCTGTCAGTTTCCAGTGTCTGTTGGCCTTTGTTGTGAGTCCAGATGTTTCCATGTTATTGAAGTTCGGACACTGCATTAATTGCTGTTGTCAAGGTCTTAGATATCAAACTTGTTTTTAGAGCTACTGAATCTTGCAAGTTATTTGGACTTTCATTTCGAGTCACAAGAGTTTATTTTGATGATAGATACTAAGAAATTTAAAAAAAATGTATAATTATGTTAACCTGATGATGGGAACATAATAGAATAAACTGGAAACTGGGTAGGACAGATTGATAGTTTTGACAAACCACCTCTCCAGGAGAAAAAGATAAGGTTTCTCGAAGGGTTATGGCTTATGGTGGAACTTGAAGACTCTTATGCTCATAGTAATACAAGACTGGACACATACATGCAGACTACCCATGGCTTTCCTACACATTAAATGCTTGGACACTAGAGCCCTACTAAAAGCCAGAGATAAAGCCTGGAAAATCTGGAAAAGAGAAAACCTCATCAGTTCTAAGCAAAACTACCAACAGCTTAGAAATCAGGCCAAAGCTCAAACTAAACAAAATAAGCAAAACTACTTACTCAGTGCCCAAAACAAATACTCACAAAATCCACAAAAATGTTGGCATTCTATTAACTCCTTACTAAAAACGAGCAAAACCACTACTCCAGCTCCAAACTCTACAGATAGTAATTTATACATAGACACTCAATTTAACCACCACTTCACAAAATCCATCCTGGCTCTATCCAGCCAGCTAACCAATCATAGTCCATCACATACCCAAACCAATCAACCAGAAAAGACTCCCTCCTTTACTCTGTCACCTGTCCCCAACTCTACAATTAAGAAACTCCTTCTAAAACTTAAGCCCACTACCCTTGCAGCTGATAACTTACCTGTTACCTTCATAAAAATGACCTCTATCTTACCCCATCTCCATCCTAATCAACTGCTCCATGCAGGAATCCTATATTCCCAAACGCTGGAAAGTATCTTATATTATTCCTCTTCATAAAGGGGGTAACTTCTATAACTTCTTAAACTACCGACCCATTGCCATCTTATGCCCCCTATCTAAAATTCTAGAGAAATGCATCCATTTGCAAGTCATGAAATTCCTGAACACACATCAGCTCCGCTCTACCACACAACATGGCTTCCGCCCTCATCACAGCACAACCACTGCTCTTCTATCATTCTCTAATCTAGTTAACCTTCACAGGAATGACAAGAAATACACATCAGTCATTTTCTTGCACCTCTCAAATGCATTTGACATGGTCTCTCACTCCATTCTGCAAGATTCTCTAGCCTCACTATCTTTCACCCCATCTACCATAGCCTGGTTCAGAAGCTACCTATTTGACAGGCAACAATCTATTCAATGGCAAGGAGCACTATCCCTCCCAACTTCCAGCTACCATAGGAGTCCCACAAAGCTCTATACAGGGCCCACTTCTCTTTTCTATTTTCACAAACAACCTGAATAGCTCTACCCAGCATGGCACACTTATTCACTACGCAGATGATTCAACCCTGACCTGCACTGCCTCATCTCCCACCATTCTACAGCAACTTGCCCAGGAAACCTTCAACTCTGTAGAAAAATGGATCTGAGGTATCCAACTAATCCTAAACCCCAATAAGACAAAACTACTACTATTTTCCCCTAACAAATCTTACCCATTATACTGCAAATCAGCATCTCCGATCTAGTGACAAATCTCTCCTCTGCATCTCCAGGGCAAACAATACTGCTAAAAACTGGAATTCTCTCCCCTATTCTCTGACCACTGCATCTACCACCCCACAATTCAAAAACTCCCTCAAATCACATCTACTAAACACCTGGTTATGTCCTTGTATCACTTAACCTTTACTATCCCATCTCCCCCTGTCTTTTTCCAACTTCTAAGCTACTCACTTTAACCCTCTACATTATTAAACCCAGCCAATAACTCTGGCTATTAGTTGCTACTTCTCATAGCGGGCGATTGCTCCTCTTTTTCTCACAGTCATTATATACCTGCACATTAAATGGAATTCCTGACTGTTTCTCCTGGAAAATATATTTTTCCAATTTATGTTATATATTTTCAGTGTTTGTCTGGAAAAATGCCTAACTCTATGTTGTATTATTTAAATGACCTTTGTATAACTTGTTTTTTTTTTCTTTTGTAACAATGTTTCAGGGCTTTTCTCCCTGGGCCTCCGCTGTAAATGGACATAGTCCAGTTGGAATTTCCAAGTTAACAAATGTAAAATAAAATTAAATAAAACTGTCATAGGCTACTACTGTTGGAAGGGTGATTACAAAATCATAACCAGCCAGTGGTGATGGCTTACCTCAGCAATTGAAGCTGTAGGTAGTTAGACTGCATGTGTTATGAATGCACAGTGCTATTAGAATAAATGCAAAACTATTTTTTTTTTTTTTTTTTTTTTTTTGCAAATGGGATTTTGAATAAAAAAGCAATGTAATTTGGTCAAAAACATACTGTTTCATGAAAAACCTACTGAGTCAGGAAATATATATTTATACACATGCACGGATGCACATATCTGTCTATGTACACACACACACACACACACACACACACACACACACACACACACACACACTCACACACACACACACACACACACACACACACATTGCAGAGTTCAGCAGACTGGCATCTCCCTAAATGTTTACATCATTTATATCATTTACAAAATGATCAGTGCTAGATTCCAACACATATCGTCTTTATTTTTCCTTCCTTTTATTCTGACAATACCATTTAATCACCTAATTCACTAATTCCTCCTTTTCAGGAAACTACTGAACTTTTGACCTAATCACATATCTATCCTGTATCCTCTCATACATTATCCACTTCATATTCTCCTCATTTTTCCATCCTAAACTCTGTGTTTTGTCTATTTCTCATTTCATTGTATCTCTGTATCTGATGTCTCTTATTCCACTCCCACCTCTAGCTTTTTTTATTCACATCTTCCTATGTCCCCCTTAATATCTCAACATCATCATCATCATCCACAGTTGCCTACCTCTTTTTCTTTATTTGCTTCATTATATAATTAAAATGTTCTTTGTCTATATTCATCCCCTCATCAATGCCCACCTTTCACATTTTATTCCAGCATATATTTCATCCTGAGATCTGATTCCATCCACTCAACCCTCCTATCAGTCATCCGAAATGTCCATAACTTCAAACACAGGTACAAATTCTTCAAGGAATTCCCCACCTTCTCACCATCTAAGTCCATAATAACCCCACTGCCCTGCACTCTACCAGTGTATCCAAGCAGTTTGAACTAATTATACCACATCTCCAACATTGTTCATGCTAAAAGTTACCTTCACATGTAATCCTTGACAGTTGTTTTTATACATCTGTGAACCTTGCCTGTATATTATGAAGTGCTACCAAATACCACACTATAAACATTTCATATCTAGTAAACTTCTTTTGCCCACATCTTCTTTCAACTGTCTGCCCTTCTTATAATGCACTGATCACCCAATAATATTCCTAGCCATCTGATAACTGCTAATATATATATATATATATATATATATATATATATATATATATATATATATATATATATATATAAGTCATAGCTAGGTACTAGGCTATCTGCCCGAAGGCATTTATAAGCCTAGCCAGAATGTGTTGGCTTTTGCCACCCCCTTAGATTAGTTCCCTGTGCCTCTGTCCAGCAGAGCCACTGAAGTCATCCCCGGGATGAACTTTCTGTTTCCCATCCACTCATCAAGGTTTCTCTTGAAGAGTGTTAGCGAGGAGCTCTGCCTAATGTAGATTGGAATCTTGTTCCAAAGCATGGGAAGTCTCTGTGACAGGAATCTATCCCTCCAGCATGTCCTATTTATTGTTGTGGTGAGGTTTAGATCCCTAGAGCATGTGGCTCGAGGGGATAAGCTTTTCTTTAGGTGGAGCATGTCCATCACTTATGAGTTGGACATGGCCTTGTATGTCAGGCAGAGATCACCTCTGAGTAGGCGGTATGCAACCGAGTACAGCTGGAGTTTCTTCAGTCGAGCTGCATAGGGCATCTGTTTGAGGCCAGTGATCCTCTTGGTGAGGTACTTCTGTGGTCTTTCCAGCTGTTGCAGGTGCCTTGTAAGATACATCCCAAATGGGGCATTGCACTCTATGATGGGTCTGATGAGCGATGAGTAGCGGGGCACAATGACCTCTTTTGATCTGGATGCGAACTCTTTTGTGATAAGGTGGGCCATGTAGAAGGATTTTCTAACCACTTTGGCAATGTGATTATCAAAGGAGAGTTTACTATCTACTTGGGCCCCCAGATCCCTTATTACATTTTCTGTATTTAGGGGAATACCACCTATGCGGTAGTTTGTGGATACTTTGTTTTTTCCCAAGGGGATGACTATGCACTTTTTGGCATTTAGCTTGAGGCCTTGATTTTGACAACAGGTATCCGTCTCAGTGAGACCCTTTTGGAGGATGTCTGTGTCAGCCAGAGAGTCAATTATAGCCCATAGTTTGCAGTCATCTGCAAACTTGCACAGCCATAGTCCTCCTGTGCTTGCCTATACCTCTGAGAAGTATATGCCGAACAGGAGGGGTCCTAGGACTGAGCCCTGGGGGACACCACTTGTAACCGGTTTAGAGTCAGACCTAGCTCCCGCAACTCTTACCATGTGGGTTCTGTCCGTGAGCCAGTTGGCAACCCATCTTATGATGTAGGGGTTTAGGTTCAGGCTGGTGAGCTTGTCTAGAATACCAGACTGGAGAATGGTGTTGAAGAACTTTGCGAGGTCTAGGTAGGCTGTGTGTACCACCTTTCCTTTGTCTATAGCCTTGATAGCTGCCTCAAAGAAGTCCACCAGGTTTAGGAGGCATGATCTGCCCTTAACAAAGCCGAACTGGGTAGGGTCCAGTGTTTGGAGGTTCCCAATGTCTCTGTTAATGAGTTCCGTGATGATGCGCTTCATAGCCTTGCAGACCAAGCTAGTCTGGCTTATAGGGCGATAGTTCCCGGGGTCTGTTGTGTCTCCACCTTTGCGGAGCGGAATAACCACTGCTGTGCCACACTATGGGTATGTAACCTGTGGAGAGGCTGAGTTTGAACAGTGTGTTTAGGTGAGGGGTAGTTTGTCTTTGAGCTTGTGTAGGACTTAGCCTGGGACACCATCCGGTCCCATTGATGCTGTGTTTTTGGCTTTGGAGAGGGCTGTTTTAACCTGAGTGTCTGTGATTTCAGGAGCTCTACATTCTTTTGGTATGGTTATGGGCCCTTTTGGGGTTGAGAAAGGGGTGAAGTTTATGCTGAACCTGTCTGCCAGAATGTTGGCAATATCAGTCGGTTGAGTGCATTTTGTACCATTCTGCACTAACCGTGACCAGATCTGAGCATTGCCACTTAGATTCTTGACATAGCTAAAGAATGCCTTGTGGTTATCTTTGGAGTCCTTGGCAATTTTTCTTTCAAAACTCGCTTTGGATGATTTTATGAGGGATCGTAGTTTTTTGCTGATACTGATCAGGGATGTCTTCCCTTCTTGGGATTTTACTCTTTTCTGTACTAGTTTCCTCCTTCTATTGCATAGCTTGTTTATGGCAGGAGTCCACCAGACTGGTTTCCTTTTCTTGAAGGAGTGAGTCTTGGTTTTGCTTGGGATAGCACGATCCATGCATTCTTGTAGGTGCCCGTAGAATGCATTACTAAAGAATTTTGCAGCTTGAACAATGTTATCCTTTAGCATGGGGGCTTTGAAACTTTCCACCTCGGTCTTAAGTAACGTGAAGTTTGTTTTTGAAAAGTTTTTCACGGTGGTTTCCTTGTCCGGGGGTGGGGGCAGAATGCGGATATCCAAAGTGATTTGTTTATGGTCAGATCTAAACAGTGAGGGGTTGACCTCTGGTGTGTAGCACCGGTTGCCCATGTTGATGATGACCAGGTCCAATATGTTCTCACCTCTGGTGGGAGTGTTGACTAGTTGATCCAGGACATTTGAGTTTATAAATTCTAGGAAATGTTGGGCAAGGGAGTTAGTACTTGAGTAGTTATCCCAATTAATGTTCGGGTAATTGAAATCACCCAATAGTAGGGTGTTTGGTAGGACCTTTATATTTCTCAGTGCTTCCAGAAATGTGGAATGGGGGTCCTGGGACATGGCAGGTGATCTGTAGCAAGCTACAATTTGAATTGCAGTTTTGCCCATTGTTAGTTGCATGTGGATGATCTCTGAAGCATTGTGCTGTACCACTAACCTGGAGGTGTGGATCTCCTTGATGAATATGGATATGCCCCCATCTTTTGTATTTTGGTCCGGCTTCTGTGGCCGAAATGTATGGTATGAGTTGTAGCCTGGTAGTGCTGGGATGCTCTCTGGAGCCTTAAACCAGGTTTCTGTTACTGCACATATATCGATTTTTTTCCATACTGAGGAGTGCCTCGAGTGCATGCATTTTGAGATTTAGACTTCTGGCATTGAGTAGCATTACCCTCAGTTTTTGTTACTTATGCTATTTATGATGGTGGGTTTGTTTTTTGAGCCTTGCTTAAAAAAGGCACTATGGGGGTGGCAAGAGCCTTGGCCAGTATTCGAAAGCCTAAGGGTGACAGGTGCAAGCCGTCTCTAGCGAAGCAGCATGGCTTGTCGAGCATGTCATCCCAGGTGGCCAGACATTGGATCCCCTTTGAATGACACCAGAAACTTAGCCAATTGTTGAAATTGATCATTCTTTCTTTATACCGTGGTATCATTCTTGGTGAGGGCAGTATGCTACTCAGGGTCAGGGTCATACCGGCCCGGGCTACAAAATCAGTGAGCTCTTCCATGTCTCTTTTCATGTAGTCCAGGGAGGTATGGCTCAGGTCATTCACACTAACATGGACAATGACAGAGTCATATTTGTACTTGTTCTGGAGTGACCTGAGTGCTTGCGTTATGTGGTGGATCCTGGCACCCGACAGGCAGCTAACAGTAACCTTCTCCTTATTCAGCCTAGTGATTGGGACGTCAATGTGCCTGACTATAGAGTCACCTATTACTAGTATGTTGGGTATGTTATTTTGCCTTAAGGGCTGTGATTGCATGGCGCACTGGTTTTGTGAAGTATGTGTTTCATGATTTGCGTTGGGGAGTGGAGGTTACTTGGATGTCTGCTTTGGAGGTCTCTGTTGCTTTTGCAGATTTTTATTTAGAGCCTCTGAGTATGTTTTCATGTATTTATGTGTGTTTTTTGCCGGTGCTGGTTTAATGGGTCTATGTGAGACTGGTGGTGTGATGCAAGTATTTCCCTTCTCCTCTTGACTGTCTTATCCAGCCTTGGGTTGAGAGAGCTTAGGCTCCAGTTTGGCTGCATAATTGCATCTCTCACATGTATTAGTGTTTGGTGGTAGAAGGAGAGGGCTGTCTGTGTACATGAGACAGTTGTAACATTGCCTCAAAATGCCCAGATTCACCAGTTGGACTGGAGAGTACACCTGAAACTGCCCTTTGTACATGCTTGGATAGGTACAGTGAGCTGTTTTACTGAATGGCTGGTAAGGTTGAATAGAGAGCCTTGTCCTTCTGTACAGTATAGGAGGGTCTAGTGCTAGGGTTTATAAGTGCTTGCTATGAGTTTTGAGCAAGTGCTGCACTGAGAAATTAATGGCTTGAGTGCTTAAGTTGAAAGTTTGTCTAGTTCCAAGGGGAAAAATTGAAGAGGAGACTTTGTGGAGCCGGGAATAGTTATACCCTAGCTAACCGGCGCTGCCTGGTATGCAAAACCGAGCAAATGCGGTATTTACAGCAGGGAAATGAAAGAGATAGAAAATAGCCCAAAATGGCCAATAAACTACTAATTTCTGGGCAGAAACCACTCCTCCAGGGACAGATAGGCTGCTCAAAGCTCCCCTCTTTCACAGGTGGACAGAGAAACTTCCTTCTATCCAAGTAAGGTATGGGCAAACACAGAGATTTGTAACACAGCCCTGAATTCAGCACTTAACCTGAAAACTGGATTATACTAGCTTAGAAAGGCAGGAAACAAGTATATATATATATATATATATATATATATATATATATATATATATATTTTTTTTTTTTTTTCAGAAAATAAAGCAGATACAATCAAAAATACTCTTTAAATGCACAGAAACGGATACTTATATATCTCAGATCAGGGTTGTAGTCAATGCCCCTAGTAATAAAGTAGGAAGAAACACAAATACAGTAAAAGTAGATGAATAAAATGCAATTTTTATTTTTTTTATATATATAAAACAATAGAAAATGAACAATTGATTTAAACGAGTTACCCAATTAACCAGAAAAAAGCTCAAAACTGAGCCCTGCTCCAGCAGTTTTCAATCAGACAAGTTCTAACTGCACACTCCTGCTGCTAGGGTGCAGGGGAACCTTCTCCAAAAAAAAAGATGGCCTGGGTCAGTGCTCAAGTTTTACAAACAAAGCTAGATTCAGCAGGGCTGAATCTGGTCTATGCTACAGCAACAAGGTGCACCAATTTCAGAAATAAACAGTTCAAATAAGCAGGCACAATAAGCCTGTGACCAGAAATTCCCAGCTCAGAAGGGCAGAATCCAGTCTCCCACAAGAGTGCAGACCATACCTTCTTACTGTAAAAAAACTGTAAAAAATCAATTTATGAAACTTAGGTGTTGCATAAAAATGGGATGGACAGAATACTTAACATATACATTCCTAAAATCTTTATCATAAAACTCTTGACAGTGTTCCTCTTTCCAGCAACCAACACAGGTCTTGATTCTATTAGTCATATTTAGGATGCTTAATAGAATCATACTCACTTGCACTATTTAATAAAGTATTATACATAGCAATATAGTTGGTTTTATCCATCAACACTACTTTACCCCCCTTGTCAGCTTTACAAATTTCTAAAGAATATTTCTTTGACTTTAGCCATTGTAAAGCATTCCACGTGCAGTGTGTCAGATTATATTCCTTATTTGATCTAATGTACTGCAAAGAATAGGCCACAATTCTCTTTCATAAACCATTTCAAACATGATTATAGCTGCATTAATTCTGGCAGGAAGAAAAGAGCACATATTTCTAAATGTAGGCATAGGAATGTGATTATAACCTTTACCTAGTACTGAAGCATGACATGTCTCAGATAATAAATCACTGTCAGTTGAATAAACTGATAAGTCAGATAAACAAGGGTCACTACCATCCAGTTCTTTTATCAGCTGTATTAAAACTCTCTGAATCACCTTCACCAAGAATGTGCTCTTAGTCACTTTTTGTATTTGAATAATATTCATTCAAACATACTTTCTTACATAGTATAAATAAATCAATCAAACTCTTGTCCCAAGTTGGAAAATTATAGGACCAAATGACAAAACTTTCTGCAATAGTGAAAAAACATTTTCAGAAAATGTCTGACTGGATATATTAAGAACCTATAGTTTCTCAGTCATAAAATGTCCAGTAACAGTATTCCCAGAGACATGACATTCTAATAGATAGGGTGCCATTGTTTTAGAACTGAAAACATCATATATTTGTAACATCAGTCATATTTATTTCTAGAATAAAGCACTTGAGTCACTGTTCACATTATGTCCTTCTTGTCTGTCTCAGTCGCCTCCCACAGTGCTTTCCCCATGTTATATGATTTCCAACTGAAGAAGCATTTTCACTTACAAATTCAACATTATACGTACCAATTCTCACATCTTCACAGAACATTGAAAGAGAACTAGAAACCGCTTTAAATTCCAAAGCTGTACCAGAAGTTGGTAACACGGTCTTGCTCTCACCGTTAACATTATTGCTTGAACCATGCTAACATTGTGAATGGCATTATGTCATTTCCTAGTTTCAGGACATCATTGCTAAGAAAACAATTTATCATTTGTGTAATCTTCCTGATCATACAATTTTTCCATTCACTAACACCAACTCCAGATTTTCACTTTCTAGTATGGCATAAAATTATTTTTTGCCAATTATGCCATAATTCTAAATTCTATCTCATGAATGGATAAGCAGGATTTTTATCTAAACACAAAATTCTAGGGCTTAGGTTCATTTTCAAATACTATTCCAACATCACTTTATCATAAAAAAAAACTTTTACCTCCCTCCTCTGGAGAAAAAATAACTTATTCATTTTAGCTTTAATGTCAAATGACTCAGCCTCAGAATCATCACGACTACTGGATTACTGACCATTATACCATGACCCTCCATTAATATTCCAAAACATGCACGCTGATTGGTCAGCGTGCACGTTGTAAATCGACTTATACTAATGGAAAAAGGTCAGGTCGTCTGGACTTTTTCCATTAGTATAAGTCTTTTTTAAAACACTGTCTCACTATGTTAAAGGAGTTCAACATAATGAGACAGGTTTTAAAAAAGCAATGGAGATCCCCATTGCTTTTTTTAAAGCTGTCTCGCTATGTTAAACTCCTTTAACATAGCGAGACAGTGTGTAAAAAGCAACGGAGATCTTGCTTTCTCCATTGCTTTTTTTTTTAAACCTGTCTCGCTATGTTAAACCCATTTAACATAGCAAAACAGTTTGTAAAAAGCAACTGAGATCTTGCTTTCTCCATTGCTTTTTTCAAAACTGTCTCACTATGTTAAATGGGTTTAACATAGCGAAACAGCTTTAAAATAAGTAACGGAGATTCTCTGTTGCTTTTTTTAAAGCTGTCTCACTATGTTAAACCCATTTAACATAGCGAAACAGTAAAAAGCAATGGAGATCTTGCTTTCTCCGTTGCTTTTGCCCACAGCTCTGATGTACTGCGTAGGCATACGCATGCGCAGTACATCAGAACTGCCGCAGAATACCAGACAGCTGCAGAAGGGCAACAAGGAGGCATTATACAATGCGATTATTTAAGAAAAGTAATTATTTTTTTTCTTAAATAATGTCATTCTATAATAGCAATAACCCACTTCTGGCTGTGGGTAATGCTGGATTTACCCACGGTTGGCTTTGTTTGGCTACTCGGGCTTCGCCCTCGTGACCAAATCACGCCAACCTTGGGTAAATCCAGCATTACCCACACCCAGGCATGGGTTATTGCTATATTACTCTATTCTGATGAGATACCATTACATTCTGAAGCTCTGTGTTATACATTTTATTACAAAGCATACTTGGAGTTTGTGCATAGGACTAATTTTATCACTGTTTCTTCAGCTATATTATTTCAACACATCAAACAAAAATGCTGAACATAGGCCAACTCAAAATGAGAAAGCATGAAGGTATGAAGGCAGAAAACTGTTTTATTTCCTCCTGCCCAGAGCCACAGCATGAAAATGTCACTAGAGGAGACAAAATGAAAAACAATTAACATTTTTTTATCTACTACATCCAACAGTACAATTCAATAATTAACAGATAAAGTAACATGCTTTTTAAATTTGGAAATACCTTTTTTCATTATTTGCCTTCAGCCTTAAAGTCTCTCTGATATTCTCTTTCACACCAAAGTAGTAGATATATTTTTCACATTCCCATGGTTGCTTCTGACTTTTTTTTCCATCGTAGAAAGGTACCCTTTCCTAAATTCAACCTCAGATTTTGACTCCTCTTCCTCCCGTTCAAATGTCTCTCCAATGTTTACTTTTCATTGTATATATGACTTTCACTGTCATATTACATTTCTTAAAGTCAGTGATTTCCCATGTTGTATCTTTTGATTTGCTCTACATTATAACTTCTCTTATCATGGTCCACCATTCACTCCAAATAAAATGTTATTCATTTCTTGCATTTCCTTCACTGTTTTCTGTTCTGGCCCAGCACAGAAAGTAGATGTCTCAATACAGATTATTTATAACAACAAGCATCTTTACGATACCTTTTTTACCTTTTAAAATATTCTCCTATGACTGTCTCTGTGCATTTCTTAACTTTGTATCGTATTCAAGACAGTAATTCCTCACTGTACTCTCTAAGGTCTTATATAATTTAATCTCAACTATATACCAGCATTTGTCATAACAAGTAATGCCCACTCCCTAACTAAAGGTATCCCAACCTCATGGACTTTATCCTTACTCTTCCGACAAATTATTTTCTCTCCTTCAACATAATCACCAGTGTTTTCCTCACGATATTTAATAACATCTGTTTTCCAGAAGGAGATAGAAAAAGTTTATTTTACCCTCTTCATAACACAGTTTCAGTCAGTCATACTTCAGTCTTCTGTTAAGCATATCTACCACATGCTAACAATGAAATAAAAAAATAATTGAAAACGCACCCAAAACAAAAAAACTTGGCAGGTAACATCACTCCCAAGCTTCTTTTTCCATTTGGACCTTTACCAGCCTTTATACATTTGCTGTCAGCAAAAAAATGGTTTTGCGGAAAATGTCGATTAAAATTATCCTTCTCTCCCGTAAATTAATTTCAGTTAATACTCTATCCAGAATACCACATCCAACCTCATTAGACATGTTTTTGTATGCCAGTCAGTACTGTAATATTACCTCCTGTCTCTTCCCTTAGTCAATGCACTGCACCACCAAGCTTTAGGAATCAGCGGAGAACATGTCCATAATAAAACAATCTTGCCCCTTCTCTACTCACCCGTTTCCATCTTTTTCTTGGGCCTTCACAAATGTCTGCTAATTTACATTTAACAATGAGCTGGGTCTCATTAGCCTTTGTTATCCTTATTTATTTAAAGCAGCAGCAACAGCTAGGTCTACACATGCATGTTAGTACTGGCATACTATTCCTGCCACTGAATCCAGGGCAATTTTTATATTAGATTAAAACATGTATTTTTTTCTACTATACTAGATTCTCTTAGCAGTGCCTGTACAATTTCTCTTTTGATATAGCAATTGATTATGTGGTGCTGGTCAGTTTTCTTCTCCTGCAAGGGGCTCCCTTTCTTATTGTTAATTGATGATTTTAATTTTCGCAGCAGGCATGCAGCACTTTCATAATATGTGGGTGCATGATTCTTGTACTTCTATATATTTAGTTATTTGGATTTATGTATGTACTGTCTAATACTTGTGGTTTCTTCATGGAGTTGCTTTAAAGCAGTATTTTGGACTTACGTGTTAAAAGGACAAGTAATATAAAAGATTGAAAGGTTATAGTGGCTCTGGAAAATGTACTGTAACATATTTTGTCAGACAACAAAGTGCCTTTAAAACATCTCTTACCAAACATATCAATGTGTTATTCAACATCCGTATTTTGTCTGTTCTAACAACCAGCTGTCATATTCTAGAGCATATCAACAATTAGCTTCCCATTCACTGATTTACTAATTTATCACATTTGGTATCGAGAAATTATTTATGGAGGTTGTCAATTTCTTTCAGCTACTCATAACCTCCCGTTAGTTTTAGATGTCATAATTCTAACTGATAGTAATTGCCATCTATGGTAGGTCAGTATCTGTTCAGCCTGCTTCAGATAAACGTGCACTGCACAGTGTAACCAATTGTTGTCAGCACATTCCAACAACTTAGTCTGATGTTTTCATTATAGCACTACTGTAGTAAATACTAAACATTAGCCACCTACGGTTACTGTTTTGCAAAAGTATTCACCCATCTGCTATCCCAAAATCATTGCAACTGTGCAGTCAGCATTTTTTTATGTTTTCTTGTTCTCATTCTAAACTAGTGACTTAATCATCTGCTGCTATTGAGGTATACCTGAGACGTTTCCCTGTTCGAAATTTGTTGGTCATATCTGCAACTAGTCTCTTCAGTTTACAGCTGAATTATAAGCTGAGTGGTATCCCGTACCTAATACTTGAATGGTTGTTAGTAGCATTTTCTATGTCAAGTTAGACAAATGCTAGTAGAAAGCAAGTCCTCTACACTCTATCTTCTTCTGACATAATATACAGACAGTGACTTGAGTACAGAACTGTTAATAACTTAGCATGACGTACACTTTCAATATGCTTAAGGTAGTTACATCAAATTCTGTCACTCATGCTTGTTGGCATTGTTGACATGTTTCATGTCTATAAGGCAGTGCAATACTTTCATCATTTTCTCCTCACAATTCATCTCTGAGAGACAGGCTAAGTTCTGTACACTACCTTGACTAACAAATTCAAATAAATAAATAAGGAAATAAACAAACATAATAAATGAATAAATATATAAGTAAAAGTTTGCCCTTTGCTCACTAATGGCTAACCAGTTGCTTCCTCTTTACAAACACCCTAGCACTGCTACAGAATCAGCAATACCACAGCAGCAACAAAATGTACTCCTTTAGTAATATTCATAACTACTTCCTAGGCATGCAGTTCAGTAGATAACTAAGAACCCTAGCCCAGTAGCACTGATTGGTTAAGTGACTTGCTCAAGGTCATACAGTAAACAAATAAAGGCTGTGGGAATCAAACTCTGGAGCACAGGATGTGGCTCTTTTGTAGCTCATGCCCTTAATCCTCCACAATAACTACCAGACACGTGACAGGCAAGGAATAGTGCCTGACAAAACAGGTATTATCGGGGAAATAATGTCTGCCCAAGGGTATGATGAGGACTGCACAATCCCAGCTCTAAAGTTTATTATTGTGCTTAGATATTAGGCTACATGCTAAACTGTTTTGTAAGTTTTTTAATATTATATGCTTTTTATATTTTTAAAATAGTTACTCTGCTTAATGTTTCACAGACTTTTTGTAGTGCATGCAATTGCTTTTGGAGGAAGTATTTTAAGCCCAATATATAAGCAGTCTAAGCATATCATGCACACACACACACACACACACACACACACACACACACACACACACACACACATTTCTCCAGCTATCAAAGTTACTTTCTTGAATAAATACACTTCAGATATTTCATTGTGATCAAAAAAATCATACAATCTAAGGTATTGCAACCTTCCCCCATGTCTTTCAACTGCTTCTAATTTTGACCTGTCCTTAAAAATGTTTAGTAAATCACTGTAGATTACTGTCAGTGAAGCTAACATATTTCCCTGAAAATACTTTTCCCCCACTGAAATACGCATCAGGGCTTATTATCAGGGGATGCCCCCATACAACAATTTACATTTATTCATGTACACAAATCAACATGTATTCATGTTCACACAAAGCAATATTTCATGCTTAACAGAAAGTGCAGAAAAATCTTAATACATGTTTATTGGAAGAGTGGAATAAAACAAGTGAATAACTGGCACTTTTTGAGTGGTAATGCTTTCATTATTCCTTACCCAAACCATAAGAGAAGAATGATGGAAAGTCATAAAAATTAAGTCTGGGAACTAGTGGCCTTACTTTGTAATTACCTCTTGATAATGAAACATTACCTGAATACAGTAAAGTAAAAAAAATTGAAAAGAGCTTGTTGGCAGCTGAAAGCAGAAGTAATCCATTCTGTTGCCCCAATAACAGAAAAGTTTTTCAAATACAGTCACGTCATCTTCTTCTGCAACATTGTCATAAGTCTCCAAACCCCGAATTCTGGCCTGAATTTCTTATGACTCCATTTCCTGTAGAACCATTGGCCCCAATCTGTCATGCCTAGCAATAGAGCTCTCCTTAAATGAGCACTGTTTGTCCATGTAACCTGCTCATAGTCCATTGGCAACACAGATGTCAGTGATTTTTATCCCATGAATTCTTCACCCAAGTCATGACCTCTTGCAGGTTAGGCTTCACAATGTTTCCACGCTGATTTCTCTCCATTCTATTTTCAATGTAGTCATTGAGTTCCATGCACAAATGGCTTATTTATTGAAATTTCAAGAGTCTGGAGATAGGCAGTCATTCCTGCGGGAATCATTATGTGATCGATTCTTCTCTGTGCAAGGAAGTTCTTCATGTCTTTAGCGTGGTGAGTGCTGGCTGAATCCTTGACTAGCAGACCTCATTCGCCACCTTGCAAAACAACTGGTAGCATTACATCGACACACTTCCTTATAACTGCTTGTGTGCACCAGACTTTTTCAGTTTCAAGAAAGGAAATGCCTGAAACACATTCAGTCTTATCTTTCTTGTCCTTACTAATGATTATTGGTGAAGTTTTCTTTCCTTCTAGACAAATTGCTAAAATACATGTAACACGTGCACTTTCATAACCAGTGGAGGGAATGTAGATTGATGAGACACCCCTCTGATCAATTGTTGTTTGAGATCCTTGGCCCATAAACACTGCAGTTTCATCCATAGCAATCATGTTGGAGAGTTGGTATTTAGAAAAGTCAATGCCATCAACAAAGGACTTGAATGTAAGTGCACTTTTAATAACTACAGTATCTTCCAACTTGAACAAGGTTGTTGATCTTCTAAGAGGCAGTTCATATCACTGAAGGAACCCATCCAGCCAATGTTGTGATGCTTTGAATTCTTCTGGGGATATTTCCAACTGTGGTGCCTGTTAAATGAAAAAATACTGTAATTAAAAGATCAATACATAGGATGTTCAGGTTCAGGTTCTTTACTAGTGTATACCAGGAGGCAAAAAACGTACAATTACAGAATTTTGTCTGAATGAAACAGGAAGAACACAACTTTTATAATATTTCTTACTAGTATTAACCCACCAGGTTGACGTAGTCAGCCACAAGGGTTTTTACATCACTTTAGCTTACAATATTCTATTCATCTAAAATGCTGATACTACATTTTGCTTAAAAACTTTTTATGGTAAACAACGTGGCCTTGCTAGCCACCTGGTTAGTTACAATACCCTTTTACAAAAGTTTCCACTAAAGGTTCTAAATTAATTCGAACATAATAGTAGATACAGTTCTCAATACATTTCTCCTGTTACATGTTATCACTTCCTCCTTGCAGCTGGTGCATTATCTAGCAACATATACAATTATATGTTGCTAGATATATATAATAATGTATTATATATATTATTTAGGAATAGGGGATATCCTAGTGACTTATTTGACCTACTATTGAAAGAGGTATTAGCTGAAAGAAGGGACAGATTTGCTCCTATTATAGGAAAAATATCTCTTCAGACAGGAACAGTGGATAAACCAGAAATTGACTTTAAGTGTTGGTCTTTTCATATTTTGTTCGGTGTTGGTCATTCAATAAACTGTTTGCCTATATCCATCTTGATCGAATGGTGCTTTGTTTTGGATTATTGGTTTGTGACAGCACCATTTATCCTTTCTTGTAGCAACATATACAAGGTCGATTGCTCAAGCGGAAAAGAGCAAAAGATTCTCATTATTTCACACATTTAATTTCCTGACCCAGCAGATAATCACTTGTGGGAAGCATAAACATTAATTCTTGCGGAGCTAGCAGCTGCTGGGGTCAGAGGCCAACTTGCAAAAGGCACACTGCAGTTTCCAAAAACTTCTTGCAGTTTCATATGAATTCATTTTTCTTGTCATAACATTAATAGAATAAAATGCATTATATCTTTCTTATTTCTTAATAAGCACTAAACATATACATTAATACATATTTTTCTAACATTTTCCCCCGTGTTAATACTTTTTATTCTATTCTCAGAAGTTTAAACAATTTTTAATTCTTCTCCTAACCTCTTCCACTTGGGACGTGCAGTTAAGAGAGTCATTCAGTTTAGACTTCAAGGAGAATTTCATTTGGAACCAATTCCTCAAGTTCAATGTCTTGATACAAGGTTTCAGAGACAGACATATCTATAAAATCTTTAATTAATCTTTTAATGCAGGGGATTCCACAACAAACACATGCTCCTAATAGGAGTAAACCCACACAAATGGCAATCAGAATATTCATTAGGATGGAACCCCACCCCCCAAACAGATTCTGGAAAAAATCCATCAGAGGGTTTGGGCCTGGTTTGGTCATGGCCGACACTTGCTGAATCACCTCCAGGTGGTCGTTGATTTCATGTCTATTATCTGGTATGTACGCACAGTATTCATCTTTGATAAGCACGCACGTACCACCTCTCGCTGCTAGGGTGAAGTCAAGAGCCATCCGATTTTGCAACACAGCAGTTCTCATGGCATTCAGTTCATTAGTCACTAATTCAAGAGCAGAAAAAGTTGCATTACTCATTACTTCGAGAAGTTTCGACAGTTTTCTCAGCTCCCAAATCGATTTGACTGCACCATACGCTGGGAGTATACCTGCCCAAGATATAACACTGTCACTCAAGTCCATATGAGTCAATTTGTCTTTGTCCTTCACGGAATCATGGTCTTTCCAACCTGCTTCAACTCGCCCTACTGGATTCACAGGTTTCTCGATTGGATATTTGTTTTTTTTTGGAAACATTTCTCACGTTCCGTATTTTACCCAGAGGTAATTCCGCAGTGTGTCGTATGGCCGGAACCAGGTAGCCCAAAAAACAACTGCAAGACCAGTTCTCAGGTAGCCATTTGTATGCCTTTTTCCCACACACAAAATAACAGTTTTCAACTTTAGTGCTAATACGCACTAGCCCTGCATGAAACATTTTCTTACCTATGATTGACAATTGTTTAATCAAAACAGGATTTCTTTGTACTTCATTCAATGTCGTTTTCATTGAGTTCAAGTATGAATCATAGTTAGTATTGCAAACAGTACCCCCACTTTTAGTCTTAATATAACATTTATAAGATATTGTTATGTTACAGTTACTCCAGCCCACCTGGAGAGTATCATTCTTGAAAAAACACACAATCCCTTTCTGTGTAACAGGTAAATACAATACTATTTTATCCTATGATCTCACAGTTCCTGTGTCAGAAAGCAAATTCTTCCAAGTCTCATTGATCCCTAAAGGAACAGTGGACATTAATAGTCCTCCATATGCTGTTGGTATAGTTGTACAAACCCAGCAGTTTGAAATGTTCATAGTCTCAGCATATACACGTTTAATTGCTAGGTATGTGTTAAAGTTTGGATGCCAGTCTATGGATGTCTCATCACGTTTATCCAGTTTTACTTGTGTGGTTGAGAAATGATAATACCACAACAAAAAGAAAATTGTCAAAAGTACAGTCAACAAGTGTACGCTCAATAATATGATTATGCAACATTTTTGAGGTTGGTCTGAATTTCTATCTTTGGCCATTTTGTTCTTGTTGCGTAACAGTTACAATGTTTTTATCAAGTTGAAAGTTCATTACCGGTTTACAGTGTGTCAAATGGATCCAAGATGACCTTTCAGCTATTTTGACTGCAGTAGGCGTGGCCAGCAGTACCTGGTACGGTCTTTCCCACTTCGGGCTTGCCCAATTCTTCCTCTTTGTTACCTTCACCCAGATCCAGGACCCTGGGGCTAGAATCGCTTCCAATGGTCTCGTCTGTTCTTTATCTGAAAAAGAGTTAAACTGCAAAAGAGATTTATTTGTTAACAGTTTCCTCATATAACTAGCTAGTGAACTATTAGCCTCCTGGTCTGCAGGCATGAGAGCTTTCCACTGAGGTACATAATATGCCCTCCCAAACACCATTTCAAAAGGAGTTAAACCCTTTGCATTTGGAACTGTTCGCATACTCAGCAGCGCCAGAGGCAGACAGTGCACCCA
The DNA here is from genome assembly GCF_019279795.1 of Protopterus annectens. Classification (NCBI taxonomy): domain Eukaryota; kingdom Metazoa; phylum Chordata; order Ceratodontiformes; family Protopteridae; genus Protopterus; species Protopterus annectens. Next base: position 843,110,924 of record NC_056729.1, read on the forward strand.
GTTCTTCTGTGTTTCACTGACTAACTTTCTAAGTTTGTTCTTAAGGACTCCATTGTGCCTCTCCACCAGTCCCGCAGACTGAGGGTGATAAGCACAATGATTCTTCAGGGAAATCCCAAAGAATCGTCCCAACTGTTGTATGGTTTGATTCACAAAATGTGTACCATTGTCACTATAAATTCTTTCCGGTATGCCAAATCTAGGAATAATCTCCTTTATGAGGGCTTTTGCCACTGTTGTTGCATCCGGATTCTTGGTCGGAAAAGCTTCCACCCCTCTAGAAAACATATCTACAATGACAAGGCAGTACTTTTTGTTATCGCATTTGTTCAGTTCTATAAACTCCATACAAATAGTATGGAACGGATATGGCGGTGTAGGAAAACTTCCTTGTTTAGGTTTAAATGCCCCTTGTGCATGATGTTTGTTACAAATATGACATGCCGCACAAAATTATTTTGTGCAATTTGTGAATCCATATGTTTGGAATATTCGGTTTACTAACTGTACCATCCCCCCTGTTGAGACATGGCACTGCCCATGGCTCAACAAAGCTGCATATCTAAACAAATTAGACGGCAAAATTGTTTTTTTCTCTTTGGAGATGTACAGCCCGTTTTCAAGGATTGCTCCTCGTTTTTCCCATTTTTGTTTCTCTGATTTTGTAGTAAGTGTCTGCATTGTTTTTAACATTTCTAGGTCTAAAATTTCAGAGGGTTGTAATTCCTAGTCTAAAAGTAAAGTTTCTGAGTCTGAAGCTGCTTGCTTCGCAGCTGCATCAGCTCTCGCATTACCTTTTGAAATTCTGTCCTGCTGTTTCATATGAGCTACGCATTTGCAAATAGCTACTTTAGTAGGTAACTGAATAGATTCTAACAATTCTAAAATAAATTGCACATGATTAATTGGTTTACCACTAGATGTTATCATCCCTCTATTTTTCCACTGCTGTGCAAAAACATGTACAGCAGAAAAAGCATACTGACTGTCAGTATATATGTTTACACATTTGTCTTTTGCTAAGGTACAAGCTCCTGTTAAGGCAATCAATTCTGCTGCTTGTGCAGACAAGTTATGTAGTAAGGATTGGGCTTCTAAGGTTTCAGTGTCTGTAACTATTGCATACCCCACTAGATTTTTCCCTGTAGGGCCCTTTCTGCATGAGCCGTCCACGTACTATGTCACCTCGGCCTTATCCAAGGGAATATCCATGAGATCTTGTCTGGGTAAGATTTACTGCTCAATTTCCTGCAGGCAACTGTGTGTTGTGCCATCCGCAGGAGTTGGGAGCAAAGTTGATGGATTTAATGTCGTGCATCATTCAATTGTCATATGAGGTTGGCTCAACAGTATAGTCATACAGGAAAGGTGTCTAGCAGGAGAGAGATATGCTACTTTTTCTTGCAGTAAAATTATCGTGACTGCATGAGGCACTCTCAATATGAGAGGGTGGAATAACACTACTGAGGCTGAAGCCTGTACTGCCATTGCAGCTGCGACTACTGCTTGTACACAGTGGGGCAAGGATCATGCCACTAGGTCTAACTGTGATGAATAGTAAGCTATGGAGCGTTGCTTATCCCCATGTTGTTGTGTCAACACTGATGTTATATATCCCTGCTTACAGTCTACAGTTTGAAAGAAACGTTTATGATAGTTTGGTAATCCTAAAACTAATGAAGAAGCTATTAATTGCTTCAACCTGCAGAAAGCCATTTCTGCTTCAGGTGTCCATTGTAATAAATCCTGTGCTGCCATCGGCTTTTTGTATATGAGGTCGGTCAGTGGAGCAGATTCCAAAGCATAGTTTGGTATCCAACTCCGGCAGACGTTAGTTGTTCCCAGGAAGGACATCATTTCCTTCTTGGTCACTGGTTTGGGTGCTTGTAAAATCGCTGTTTTTCTATCCTCATCTAGTATTCTACCTTCTTTGGATATTACATATCCTAGGTATCTAAATTGTTTTCTCCAAAGCTGTAGTTTGGTTTTGTTTACTTTGTGTCCCTGTGTTGCTAAGAATTGTAACAGTGCTATGGTATCCTCCCTGCATTGCTGCTGGGTGGGGGCTGCTGGCAAGATGTCGTCTACATAAAGTAGAACTTGACTACCCCTGGGTGGGGTGAATCCCGCCAAATTACTAGCCATTTCTTGGGCGAATATTGTTGGACTCTCACAATATTACTGCATTATTTACAGCTTGCAAGTCCTGAACCATATACCATTCCCCGTTTGCCTTTTTAACAGGAAATAGGGGTGTATTACATGGTGAATCAGGAGATTCTACCAGTACTCCTTCTCTAAGTAATGGTGCTATTATAGGTTTGATTCCTATCTCTGCATCCTTTCTCAAAGGATATTGTCTCTTCTGTGGTCTGAATGCTGACTTTGGTGTGATAGTAACTGGCACTGCTGTTCGAATAAGTCCTACATCTGACTTGCCTGTTGACCAAAGAATCTTTGGTATGTTACATAAGGCTTTCTCCTCTTCTTCTAATAAGAATGCTAATCAGCTGTCCTCGCTAGACTGCAAGTGTACAGCTGGGTGTGCCTGTGTTAGCCAATTCAGTTTTTGTTTCTGTATTCCCTGCTCTGATAATTCTAAATCAGTTTGTTTCTCCCATCTCGTTACCTTTTCTCCTAGGTCTGCCCATTTTACATTTTTGTTCTTAGTTAAACTGACATGTGGTAATCGATTAGATTTGTATAGTGCAAGGAATTCTTGAGGTAATGAACAGCTGACAACACTGTTTCCCTCAGTATCCCAGTACAGATTACGTAACACTAATCTGTTTGCACGATTTCTGAACAATTCTTGCTCATATTCCTTATCAGGTCCTGGTGTGCTACAGTAATACAGAGTGCAATGCAACAAATATTGTCTGTCAGTGTCAAGGGAGGGGGATTTACTGATGGCTACATTCATCAGTTCCTCGGTCACCGCTCCTGGACCAGTCGTAACCAAGTCCTGGCTGTACCAGTAAAAAGTTTCACCCTCCGGTCGCACCACAAAAGTATCCATTTGTCACTGTGCCTCCACACCCTGCATAGTCGGAACTACTGCTATGCCAAATATCTGCATAAGGTCCCTACCTAATAGGTTCACTGGACATTTTGCAGAAACAACAATTTTACTCCTTTGAGTCATCCCTGAAACAGGGTCAGTTATTGCTATATCATGGGAAAATGGTTCCCAGTATAGCTGTCCATTTGCAGCTTTCACTAATATATAATCAGGTGATTCTGAATGTTCTGGTAACTTGGAGGGGTGTATCAGAGTCTGTGATGCTCCTGAATCACACAGGAATTTAACTTCCTTCCCCTCCACCAGAAGTGTAACTTCCGGTTTTGTGTCTTCTAGGTAGAGCTCTAGGCTCAATAATGCTAAATCTAAAATCTCATTTTCTTCATCTTCCATGTCTACTTGCACTTCCTCTACTCCTTCTATCACATTTACATTTGTCCTCCCTTTATTGTCATTTCCCGATGATTTCTGACTCTCGTATGGTGTATCTTCACCATCATATAGTCAGTCCTCATCTCCCTTATCCTCCATGGTTACCTTCTTATTTTGTTTACAATCCCTAGCTAGATGTCCCTTCTTCCCGCATTTAAAGCATTCACCTCTCTTTTTTCTTTCTTCAAAGTCCTCTGACCATTTGTCAGACTGTTTACTTTCTTGTGCATTTTTCTTACCCTTTTTACAGACTGTAATACATAAACTTCAGCTCTGTCTTCAGCAGTGAAGACTTGCGCTTTCTTTTTCTTTTTGCTATTAAAATGTCTTTCAGCATGTCTAGCATATTCAAGTAAGGCTTGTAACCTACTTGTTCGATGATCAATCATATGCTTCATAATGAAGCTACTAATAGGTGCAATGCAACCTTTTAAAAATGCATTTTTCAATTGTTGTTCATATGGGGAATCATTCGTTTGATTTTGGGGAACTGTCATACTGCTATGGTTATTAAAACATTCTAATAATCTGGCATAGTACCCATCTACTGTTTCATTTTCTTGCTGTATGCATTGGTTAATGCAAGTCCAGTCTGCTCTAGGTTTCCACTTCTCAGAGATTCGGTCTGTAAGGCCTTTTACTCTATTGTTAAGTTCTGCGTCACTATGTGAGAGTGGCTTAAATTCTGCATTACGAGGATTCCAGGAGCCACTAATCATGTGCCAATCTGGACCTACAATTTGTCTAACTACTTTTTCTACTTCTTCCCCATTTAAGTGGTAACTTAACCTCATGCCTTGTAAATCTTCTAGGAATTTTGTAAAATTAACTTTTGGATAGGGAATTCCCTCAGTAGCCTTCTGGATATCCTCCGGTGTCCACGACCTATATACCAAGAGGGTTGGGTCCTGTCCAACCTGTCCTGCCTGAAGATTTGGTACCTCTATAAGTGGACATATTTCTTCCTCACTCTCAGCTTGTAAATTTCTCTCCATTTGATACGATTCTATGTCCCCCTGTGTTTTACGTGTTCGGGACCTAGTTTCAATGGGATCTCTAACAAACGATTTTGGTTTCACTGAGACATCAGGATACTGCGGAGGTGGACCAGCTTGTCCACCTGCTTCATATCCTGAAAAAGGGAGTGGGGGGGGGAGAAGCTGTTGCTACTACTATATTATTATCTTCTTTGTCTAAAAACAATGCCTTAGAATTATTACTCTTTTGTTCCCTACGGTTTGCTTCCTCAATCCACCTGTGTGCCTGAGGAATGCCTAATTGCCGTTGTTTTTTTGCCTGTCCTTTTGTATCACTTTTAAGCTGTTTATGAAGTTTAACAAGCAAAGATTTGTCTAATTTCTCATCAAATTCATATTTGTTAACCCATTTTGCATAATATCTAACATTATCTGCACGTTGTAGTTGCATATATTTTGCGTCTTTGGTTGGGGCGGGTCTCGCGATGTTTTAGTGCACTGATTTCCATGTTAATAAATGTTACATAACCCTTTTACCACGTGGTACCACAACTTCAGTTCCTTTCACAGTTTATCTAGAATAACTGCCTACCTTATTCTGTTACCCTGATCTATGACCAAATAAACAGTAATTTTTCTTGTCCCTGATCTGTATGACAAATCTGACAAAAAAAAACAATATTTACTGTAACCTAGTCCCTGATCTAAAACAGAAAAAAGGTAAAAAGTCTCCCTACCTGAGCCTCAGGTATTGAGCAGTCGCGGTTCGAAGTGGAGATCCGCTCTTCAGCCACAGATCACAAAGTGGTCAGCCTCTTTAAACGACAATTCAGTCGGAGGTCTTTTCACTCAAGAAGAACCATTTCAGTATCTTCTCCTGCATGCAGTCTTCGACCACCACTATGCTCTAATCTGCAGCTCCTGAGGGATTCCGGTACGCAAAGGACCAATCTGTTAAATGAAAAAATACTGTAATAAAAAGATCAATACACAGGAGGTTCAGGTTCTTTACTAGTGTACACCAGGAGGCAAAAAACGTACAAGTACAGAATTTTGTCTAAATGAAAGAGGAAGAACACAACTTTTATAGTATTTCTTACTAGTATTAACCCACCAGGTTGACGTAGTCAGTCACAAATGGTTTTACATCACTTTAGCTTACAATACTCTATTCACCTAAAATGCTGATACTACATTTTGCTTAAAAACATTTTCTGGTAAACAACGTGGCCTTGCTAGCCACCTGGTTAGTTACAATACCTTTTACAAAAGTTTCCACTCAAGGTTCTAAATTAATTCGAACATAATAGTAGATACAGTTCTCAATACATTTCTCTTGTTACATGTTATCACTTCCTCCTTACAGCCGGTGCATTATCTAGCAACATATACAAGGTCGATTGCTCAAGCAGGAAAGAACAGAAGATTCTCATTATTTCACACATTTAATTTCCTGACCCAGCAGATAATCACTTGTGAGAAGCATAAACATTAATTCTTGCTGAGCTAGCAGCTGCTGGGGTCAGAGGCAAACTTGCAAAAGGCACACTGCAGTTTCCAAAAGCTTCTTACAGTTTCATATGAATTCATTTTTCTTGTCATAACATTAATAGAATAAAATGCATTATATCTTTCTTATTTCTTAATAAGCACTCAATATATATATTAGTACATATTTTTCTAACAGTGCCATTGCAAGGGCAAATGCTTGAATATCAGCCCTGCGCAGAACCAAAGCCTTTGCTCTCCTGTTAGCAATCCATTCACAGACGATGTCTTCCAGCTCAGGAAATAATGGCTACTGACCTGATCCACACTTGCACTTCTTAGCATTTCCCTCGTCCATCTGTTAATTGAGGTTATCATACTCTGCTTGCCATTTTCAGACCATTCGGAGATCCAACTTCTTCTCTTTGCAGAAAGCCATCAGATTATTTTCCCAAGAGTCCTCCATGACTCCTTTCTTGTACTCAATGGAATAGCTCTTTCTTTTTAAACTCATCTTGTCTGGGGGATGTTAAGTGAAGACTTACAATACAGCAGTGGCAACAAAAATGGTGACAGTTAAGAAGACACAACCACACCCATTTGTTATCAAGTGTGCATGTTTTACGTGAGTTGTCTATACTTTGACCAATCAAAGTACACTTGCCAGTACTTATGGGCCAATGATCTCAAACATCAAGTGTATGTGAGGATTAGGGTTACAGTAAGAATTGTGGAAAACTCCTGGAGAAAGGATCTTATGACTTTCTGCAAAGAGAAGAAGTCGGATGTCCGAGTGGTCTGGAAAAGGTGAGCAGAGTACCATAACCTCAGTCAACAGGTGTCAATAATATTATTATTTTATAATTCAACACAACCGGCTTGTGTTGTTGATGATCTTAACTGGGGTTTATTTTTGGGGTACGGCTTATATCATGACCACCCTGGAAAAACATGTTAGGCCTTTTTCTCTGGTTAGGTCTTATTTATGGAGAAATACGCTAGATGCTACAGTTTCATACTTCTTATTGTTCAGAAAACACAGATAATATATTTAGGTCGATCAAGATTTTATCTTTTTCCCCAATAATGCTGGCTTTATCCAGAATTCTTGAGCAAAGAATTAAGAAGTTCAAAATTTATGCTCAGTCTCTCACTTGGTCAGTTTCTCTCTCTCTCGCTCTCTCTCTCTCTCACACACACAGCTGGTTACGCTTCTTCTATCTCTTGTTCTCACTCTTTCTCTCTCTCTGTGTCATTCTGTATCTCTTACACACACACAGACACACACACACACACACACACACACACACACACACTCACACACATGCACGCACATGCATGCGAGCGCACACACACACACACACACACACACACACACACACACACACACACACACACACACACGCACACACGCACACACACACACACACACACACACACACACACACACACACACACTACTCTTCTTTTGCTTAGTTTTTATACTCACTAAACCACAATGCCATATGTGCAAAGTGTAAACAGTGGTGGCTGATTATTTTTTTTCATTCCAAGGTCTCTTGCAGCTTATTATATTGTTATGAAGTGGCAGACTTGGTTTTATTAGGACATACCTGTACATTAACAACCATTATCAATTTACACTTTCTATCTGGCTGTCTAACAGATGAACTGACCACATATTGGCATAAAACAATGCACATAGATAATGGTGGGCCACACATATTACTAAAATCAGCCCTTGTTTATATTTATTTATAAAATTGACCATAGTAGTCACCCAATCATATGTCAGGAAGAAGATTTCAATATTTGGTAAATTCTGAACTACCACTGCAAAACAAGGAGGTCCAGCCACACATTCAAGATCAAGCACAGCCATTTAGCAGATGCCTTGATATAAAACTTGTAGCATCTTTCAGGGATAACCATCACAACTTCTTTCAATTCATTCTTTAGCCAATGTTTTACAACAGTAAAAGAAAAACAGTAATGATTAACATGCTGTCTTCCATTAACGAATCTCTACTAAGTTAACATTTATAATACATATTATGTACCTGTCATCTTATGAACTGCAAGCGTGAATCTAATTCAGTTTAAAGCTCTTCTGCTGTGCAAACCTTGTTTACCTTTCTGGCAAATAATAATCCATTTTCATTTGTAACATGACAAACAATCCATTTTTATATTGTAGAAGTAATACATAGAGTCATGATAATACTCAACATTTATATGAAGTTCTTATATGTCTCTTTACCTTTACAAACAAAGATGCAGTAACTGATCATTGCCATCTGCACAGTGGATAGCTTTTACTGCACTTAATCACAGAATTGCAATTTAGAATGTGTAACCATCTACAACATTTCACTGCTTTAAGAAAGAAAATGTAAACCTCACACTTAACTGTAACTCTAAGCAGCTGCAGCCCTGGTGTTGTGAACTCCCATTGCCTGTACATCACAACTACATAGTGGGTCCGGTTTGTTCCCCTCCCCATACTTGAGATCACGGACACTCCAAAACTTAGGAACTTCAGAAAATTTGACTGCTAGTTGATCACCTCCTCAGCCTTTCTGCTTCTATCCAGTTTGTGTACATTGTACCTACATAGTGAGTCTGGTTTGTTCTCCTCCCTATACTTGAGAGCACAGACACTCCAAAAGTTAGAGACTTCAGAAAACTCGACTGCTAGTTGATCGCCTCCACAGCCTCTTTGCTTCTATCCAGTGTCTGTACATTGCACCTACATAGTGGGTCCATTTTGTTCCCCTCCCCATACTTGAGAGCACGCACACTCCACATCTTAAAACTTCAGTAAACTTAACTGCTAATTGATCACCTCCACAGTCTCTCTGCTTTTTTCCAGTGTCTGTACATTGTAACGACATAGTGGGTCCGGTTTGTTCCCCTTCCCATACTTGAGAGCACATACACTACAAAACTTAGAAACTTCAGAAAACCTGACTGCTAGTTGATCTCCTCCACAGCCTCTATGCTTCTATTTGGTGTCTGTACATCGCAGCTACATAGTGGGTCCGGTTTGTTCTCCTCCCATACTTGAGAGAACGGACACACCAAAACATAGAAGGTTCAGTAAATTTGACTGCTAGTTGATCACCTCCACAAGCTATTCTGCTTCTATCCAGTGTCTGCACATTGCAACTACATAATGGGTCCGTCTATTCCCCTCCCCATACTTGAGAGCACGGACATTCAAAAACTTAGGAACTTCAGAAAACTTGACTGCTAGTTGATCACCTCCTCAGCCTCTCTGCTTCTATCCAGTGTCTGTACATCGCAGCTACATAGTGGGTCTGGTTTGATCCCCTCCCCATAATTGAGGATACGGACAATCCAAGACTTAGAAACTTTAGAAAACTTGACTGCTAGTTGATCACCTCCACAGCCTCTCTGCTTCTATCTAATGTCTGTACATCGCAACTACATAGTGGGTCTGGTTTGTTCCCCGTCCCATACTTGAGAGCACGGACACAACAAAACTTAGAAACTTCAGAAAACTTGACTGCTAGTTGATCACATCCACAGCCTCTCTGCTTCTATCCAGTGTCTGTACATCGCAGCTACATAGTGGGTCTGGTTTGATCCCCTCCCCATAATTGAGGATACGGACAATCCAAGACTTAGAAACTTTAGAAAACTTGACTGCTAGTTGATCACCTCCACAGCCTCTCTGCTTCTATCTAATGTCTGTACATCGCAACTACATAGTGGGTCTGGTTTGTTCCCCGTCCCATACTTGAGAGCACGGACACAACAAAACTTAGAAACTTCAGAAAACTTGACTGCTAGTTGATAACCTCCACAGCCTCTCTGCTTCCATCCAGTGTCTGTACATCACAACTACATAGTGGGTCTGTTTTTTTCCCCTTCCCTTACTTCAGAGAACGGACACTCCAAATCTTCGAATCTTCAGAAAACTTGACTGCTAGTTGATCACCTCCACAGCTACTCTGCTTCTATCCAGTGTCTGTACATGGCAACTACATAGTGGGTCCAGTTTGTTCCCCTCCCCATACTTGAGAGCACAGGCACTCCAATACTTAGAAACATCAGAAAACTTGACTGCTAGTTGATCGCCTCCACAGCCTCTTTGCTTCAATCCAGTGTCTGTTAATTGCACCTACATAGTGGGTCCACTTTGTTCCCCTCCTCATACCTGAGAGCATGCACACTCCACATCTTAAAACTTCAGAAAACTTAACTGCTAGTTGATCGCCTCCACAGCCTCTTTGCTTCAATCCAGTGTCTGTTAATTGCACCTACATAGTGGGTCCACTTTGTTCCCCTCCCCATACTTGAGAGCACATACACTAGAAAACTTAGAAACTTTAGAAAACTTGACTGCTAGTTGATGACCTCCACAGCCTCTCTGCTTCTATCCAGTGTCTGCACATCGCAACTACATAGTGGGTCCAGTGTGTTCCCCTACCCATACCTGAGTGCATGGGCACTCCAAAACTTAGAAACTTCAGAAAATTTGACTGCTAGCTGATCACCTCGACAGGGTCTCTGCTTCCATCCAGTGTCTGTACATCACAACTACATAGTGGTTTTAGTTTGTTCCCCTCCCCTTACTTGAGAGAACAGATATTCCAAATCTTAGAAACTTCATTAAGCTTGACTGCTAGTTGATCACCTCCACAGCTACTCTGCTTTAATCCAGTGTCTGTACATGGCAACTACATAGTGGGTCTGGTTTGTTCCCCTCCCCATATTTGAGAGCACAGACACTCCAATACTTAGAAATGTCAGAAAACTTGACTGCTAGTTGCTCATCTCCACAGCCTCTCTGCTTCTATTGAGTGTCTGTACATGGCAAGTACATAGTGGTTCCGGTTTGTTCACCACCCCATACTTGAGAGAACGGACACTCCAAAACTTAGAAACTTCAGAAAACTTTTGGACTACTAGTTGATCACCTCCACAGCCTCTCTGCTTCTATACAATGTCTGTACATCACAACTACATAGTGGGTCTGATTTGTTCCCCCTCCATACTTTAGAGTACGGACACTCCAAAAAATTATAAACTTCAGAAAACTTGACTGCTAGTTGATCACCTCCACAGTTACTCTGCATCTATCCAGTGTCTGTACATGGCAACTACATAGTGGGTCTGGTTTGTTCCCCTCCCCATACTTGAGAGTGAGACAATCCAAAAGTTAGAAACTTCAGGAAACTTGACTGCTAGTTGATCACCTCCACAGCCTCTCTGCTTCTATCCAGTGTCTGTACATCACAACTACATAGTAGGTCAGATTTGTTTCCCTCCCCATACTTGAAAGCACGGACACTCCAAAACTTAGAAACTTCAGAAAACTTTTGGACTACTAGTGGATCACCTCCACAGCCTTTCTGCTTCTATCCAGTGTCTGTACATTGCAACTACATAGTGCATCTGATTCCCCCCCCCATACTTGAGAGCACAGACACTCCTAAAAATTATAAACTTCAGAAAACATGAAAGCTAATTGATCACCTCCACAGCCTCTCTGCTTCTATCCAGTGTTTGTACATCACGACTACATAGTGGGTCTGATTTGTTCCCCCACATACTTGAGGGCATGGACACTCCAAAAAATTATAAACTTCAGAAAACTTTTGGACTACTAGTTGATCACCTCCACAGCCTCTCTGCTTCTATCCAGTGTCTGTACATTGCAACTACATAGTGGGTCTGATTTGTCCCCCCCCATACTTGAGAGCACAGACACTCCAAAAAATTATAAACTTCATTAAACTTTTGACTACTAGTTGATCACCTCCACAGCCTCTCTGCTTCTATCCAGTGTCTGTACATTGCAACTACATAGTGGGTCTGATTTGTCCCCCCCAATACTTGAGAGTACGGACACTCTAAAAAATGATAAACTTTAGAAAACCTTTGGACTACTAGTGGATCACCTCCATAGCACCTCTGCTTCTATCCATTGTCTGTATATCGCAAAGACATAGGGGGTCCATTTTGTTCCCCTCCCCATACTTGAGAGCATGGACACTCCAAATCATAGAAACTTCAGAAAACATGAAAGCTAATTGATCACCTCCACAGCCTCTCTGCTTCTATCCAGTGTCTGTACATCGCAACTACATTGTGGGTCCAGTTTGTTCCCCTCCCCAGACTTGAGGGCATGGACACTCCAAAAAATTATAAACTTCAGAAAACTTTTGGACTACTAGTTGATCACCTCCACAGCCTCTCTGCTTCTATCCAGTGTCTGTACATCGCAACTACATAGTGGGTCCAAATTGTTCCCCTCCCCATACTTGAGAGCACATACACTACAAAACTTAGAAACTTCAGAAAACTCACCTGCTAGTTGATCACCTCCACAGCCTCTCTGCTTCTATCCAGTGTCTGTACATCGCAACTACATAGTGGGTCCGATTTGTTCCCCTCCCATACTTCAGAGCATGGACACTCCAAAACATAGTAAGTTCAGTAAATTTGACTGCTAGTTGATCACCTCCACAGCCTTTCTGCTTCTATCCAGTGTCTGTACATTGCAACTACATAATGGGTCCGTCTGTTCCCCTCCCCATACTTGAGAGCACGGACACTCCAAAAAGTTATAAACTTCAGAAAACTTTTGGACTACTAGTTGATCACCTCCACAGCCTCTCTGCTTCTATCCAGTGTCTGTACATCGCAACTACATAGTGGGTCTGATTTGTTCCCCTCCCATACTTGAGAGCATGGACACTCCAAAAAATTATAAACTTCAGAAAACTTTTGGACTACTAGTTGATCACCTCCACAGCCTCTCTGCTTCTATACAATGTCTGTACATCACAACTACATAATGGGTCAATCCCCCCCCCATACTTGAGAGCACTGACACTCCAAAAAATTATAAACTTCAGAAAACTTTTGGACTACTAGTTGATCACCTCCACAGCCTCTCTGCTTCTATCCAGTGTCTGTACATCGCAACTACATAGAGAGTCCGGTTTGTTCCACTCACCATACTTGAGAGCATGGACACACCAAAACATAGTAAGTTCAGTAAATTTGACTGCTAGCTGATCACCTCCACAGCCTTTCTGCTTCTATCCAGAGTGTGCACATTGCAACTACATAATGGGTCCGTCTGTTCCCCTCCCCATACTTGAGAGCACGGACATTCAAAAACTTAGGAACTTCAGAAAACTTGACTGCTAGTTCATCACATCCTCAGACACTCTGCTTCTATCCAGTGTCTGTACATCGCAACTACATAGTGGGTCTGGTTTGTTCCCCTCCCCATAATTGAGGACACGGACACTCCAGGACTTAGAAACTTTAGAAAACTTGACTGCTAGTTGATCACCTCCAGAGCCTCTCTGCTTCTATCTAATGTCTGTACATCGCAACTACATAGTGGGTCCGGTTTGTTCCCCTTTCCATACTTGAGAGCACGGACACAACAAATCTTAGAAACTTTAGAAATAATGACTGCTATTTGATCACCTCCACAGCCTCTCTGTTTCTTTCCAGTGTCTGTACATCACAACTACATAGTGGTTCCGGTTTGTTCCCCTCCCCTTACATGAGAGAACGGACCCTCCAAATCTTAGAAACTTCACAAAACTTGACTGCTAGTTGATCACCTCCACAGCTACTCTGCTTCTATCCAGTGTCTGTACATTGCGACTACATAGTGGGTCTGATTTGTCCCCCCCCCCATACTTGAGAGCACAGACACTCCAAAAAATTATAAACTTCAGAAAACTTGACTGCTAGTTGATCATCTCCACAGCCTCTCTGCTTCTATCCAGTTTGTGTACATTGCAACTGCATAGTGAGTCTGGTGTGTTCCCCTCCCCATACTTGAGAGCACAGACACTCCAAAAGTTATAAACTTCAGAAAACTTTTGGACTACTAGTTGATCACCTCCACAGCCTCTCTGCTTCTATCCAGTGTCTGTACATTGCAACTACATAGTGAGTCCAGTTTGTTGCCCTCACCATACTTGAGAGCACGGACACTCCAAAACATAGATATTTCAGAAAACCTGACTGCTAGTTAATAACCTCCATAGCACCTCTGCTTCTATCCATTGCCTGTATATCTCAAATACATAGCGGGTCCAGTTTGTTCCCCTCCCCATACTTTAGAGCACAGACACTCCAAAACTTAGAAACTTCAGAAAACCTGACTGCTAGTTGATCGCCTCCACAGCCTCTTTGGTTCAATCCAGTATTTGTACATTGCACCTGCATAGTGGGTCCATTTTGTTCCCCTCCCCATACTTGAGAGCACGCACACTCCACATCTTAAAACTTCAAAAAAACATAACAACTAACTGATCACCTCCACAGCCTCTCTGCTTTTTTCCAGTGTCTGTTCATAGCAACTACATAGTGATTCCAGTTTGTTCCCCATTCCATATTTGAGAGCACAGACTCAACAAAACTTAGAAACTTCAGAAAACTTGACTACTAGTTGATCACCTGCACAGCCTCACTGCTTCTATCCAGTGTCTGTACATCACAACTACATAGTGGTTCCGGTTTGTTCCCCTCCCCTTACTTGAGTGAACGGACACTCCAAAACTTAGAAACTTCAGAAAACTTGACTGCTAGTTAATCACCTCCATAGCACCTCTGTTTCTATCCATTGTCTGTATATCGCAAATACAAAGCAAGCCCGGATTGTTCCCCTCCCCATACTTGAGAGCACAGACACTCCAAAACTTAGAAACTTCAGAAAACTTGACTGCTAGTTGATCGCCTCCACAGCCCCTTTGCTTCAATCCAGTGTTTGTACATTGCACCTATGTAGTGGGTCTACTTTGTTCCCCTCCCCATACTTGAGAGCATGCACACTCCACATCTTAAAACTTCAGTAAACTTAACTGCTAATTGCTCACCTCCACAGCCTCTCTGCTTTTTTCCAGGGTCTAAACATAGCAACTTTATAGTGGGTCCGTTTTTTTCCCCTTCCCATACTTGGGAGCACAGACACTCCAAAACTTAGAAGCTTCAGAAAACATGACTGCTAGTTGATCACCTCCACAGCCTCTCTGCTTCTATCCAGTGTCTGTACATCGCAACTACATAGTGGGTCTGGTTTGTTCCGCTCCCCATACTTGAGAGCACATACACTACAAAACTTAGAAACTTCAGAATACTTGACAGCTAGTTGATCACCTCCACAGCCTCTCTGCTTCTATTTAGTGTCTGTACATTGCAGCTACATAGTGGGTCTGGTTTGTTCCCCTTCCCGTACTTGGGAGCACAGACACTCCAAAACTTAGAAACTTCAGAAAACTTGACTGCTAGTCGATCACCTCCACAGCCTCTCTGCTTCTCTCCAGTGTCTGTACATCACCACTACATAGTGGGTCAGATTTGTTCCCCTCCCCATACTTGTGAGCACATACACTACAAAACTTAGAAACTTCAGAAAACTTGACTGCTAGTTGATCACCTCCACAGCCTCTCTGCATCTATTCAGTGTCTGTACATCGCAGCTACATAGTGAGTCCAGTCTGTTCCCCTTCCTATACTTAAGAGCTTGGACACTCCAAAACTTAGAAACTTCAGAAAGCTTGACTGCTAGCTGATGGCCTCCACAGCCTCTCTGCTTCTATCCAGTGTCTGTACATTGCAACTACATAGTGGGTCCAGTGTGTTTCCCTCCCCATACATGAGTGTATGGGCACTCCAAAACATAGAAACTTCAGAAAACTTGACTGCCAGCTGATCACCTCGACAGCCTCTCTGCTTCTATCCAGAGGCTGTACATCAAAACTACATAGTGTTTCCGGTTTGTTCCCCTCCCCTTACTTGAGAGAACAGACACTCCAAATATTAGAAATTTCTGAAAACTTGCCTGCTAGTTGATCACCTCCACAGCTACTCTGCTTCTATCCAGTGTCTGTACATGGCAACTAAATAGTGGGTCTGGTTTGTTCCCCTCCCCATACTTGAGAGCACAGACACTCCAATACTTAGAAATGTCAGAAAACGTGACTGCTAGTTGATCATCTCCACAGCTTCCCTGCTTCTATCCAGTGTCTGTACATCGCAACTACATAGTGGGTCCGGTATGTTCCCCTCCCCATACTTGAGAACACAGACACTCCAAACATTAGAAACTTCAGAAAACTTGACTGCTAGTCGATCACATCCATAGCCTCGCTGCTTCTATCCAGTATCTGTACATCACAACTACATAGTGGTTCCGGTTTGTTCCCCTCCCCATATTTGAGAGAACAGACACTCCAAAATGTAGAAACTTCAGAAAACTTGACTGCTAGTTGATCACCTCCACAGCCTCTCTGCTTCTATCCAATGTCTGTACATGTCAACTACATAGTGGGTCTGGTTTGTCCCCCCCCCCCATACTTGAGAGCATGGACACTCTAAAACATAGAAACTTCAGAAATCTTGACTGCTACTTGATCACCTCCACAGCTACTCTGCATCTATCCAGTGTCTGTACATGGCAACTACATAGTGGGTCTGGTTTGTTCCCCTCCCCATATCTGAGAACACAGACACTCCAAAAGTTAGAAACTTCAGAAAACTCGACTGCTAGTTGATCACCTCCACAGCCTCTTTGATTCTATCCAGTGTATGTACAGTGCACCTACATAGTGGGTCCACTTTGTTTCCCTATCCATACTTGAGAGCATGCACACTCCACATCTTAAACCTTCAGAAAACTTAACTGCTAATTGATCACCTCCACAGCCTCTCTGCTTTTTTGCAGTGACTGTAAATCACAACTACATAGTGGGTCAGATTTGTTCCCCTCCCCATACTTGAGAGCATGGACACTCCAAAACTTAGAAACTTCAGAAAACTTGACTGCTAGTTGATCACCTCCACAGCCTCTCTGCTTCTATTCAGTGCCTGTACATCGCAACTACATGGTGGGTCTGACTTGTTCCCCTCCCCATACTTGAGAGCACGGACACTCCAAAATTAAAAACTTCAGAAAACATGAAAGCTAATTGATTCTGCTTTTATCCAGTGTCTGTACATCGCAACTACACAGTGGGCCCAGTTTGTTCCCCTCCCCAGACTTGAGGGCATGGATACTCCAAAAATTAGAAACTTCAGAAAACTTGACTGCTAGATGATCACATCCACAGCCTCTCTGCTTCTATCCAGTGTCTGTACATCGCAACTACATAGTTGGTCTGGTTTGCTTCCCTCCCCTAACTTGAGAGCACATACACTACAAAACTTAGAAATTTCAGAAAACTTGACTGCTAGTCGATCACCTCCACAGTCTCTCTGCTTCTATTAAGTGTCTGTACTTCGCAGCTACATAGTGGGTCCGGTTTGTTCCCCTTTCCATACTTAAGAGCACTGACACTCCAAAACATAGAAACTTCAAAAAACTTGACTGCTACTTGATCACCTCCACAGCCTCTCTGCTTCTATCCAGTGTCTGTACATAGCAACTACATAGTGGGTCCAGTGTGTTCCCCTCCCTATACTTGTGTGCATGGACATTCCAAAACTTAGAAACTTCAGAAAACTTGACTGCTAGCTGATCACCTTGACAGCCTCTCTGTTTCTATCTAATGTCTGCACATCACAACTACATAGTGGTTCCAGTTTGTTCCCCTTTCCATATTTGAGAGCACAGACACAACAAAACTTAGAAACTTCAGAAATCTTGACTGCTAGTTGATCACCTCCACAGCCTCCTTGCTTCTATCCAGTGTCTGTACATCACAACTACATAGTGGTTCCGGTTTGTTCCACTTCCCTTACTTGAGAGAACGGGCACTCCAATACTTAGAAATGTCAGAAAACTGGACTGCTATTTAATCACCTCCATAGCACCTCTGATTCTATCTATTGTCTGTGTATCACAAATACAAAGTGAGTCCAGATTGTTCCCCTCCTCATACTTGAGAGCACAGACACTCCAAAACTTAGAAACTTCAGAAAACTTGACTGCTAGTTGATCGCCTCCACAGCCCCTTTGCTTCAATCCAGTGTTTGTACATTGCACCTACATAGTGGGTCCACTTTGTTCCTCTCCCCATACTTGAGAGCATGCACACTCCAAAACTTAGAAACTTCAGAAAACTTGACTGCTACTTGATCACCTCCACAGCCTCTCTGCTTCTATACAGTGTCTGTACATCACCACTACATAGTGAGTCAGATTTGTTCCCTTCCCCATACTTGAGAGCACGGACACTCCAAAACTTAGAAACTTCAGAAAACTTGACTGCTAGATGATCACATCCACAGCCTCTCTGCTTCTATCCACTGTCTGTACATCGCAACTACATAGTGGGTCCAGTTTGTTCCACTCCCCATACTTGAGAGCACATACACTACAAAAATTATAAACTTCAGAAAACCTGACTGCTAGTTGATTTCCTCCACAGCCTCTATGCTTGTATTCGGTGTCTGTACATCGCAGCTACATATTGGGTCCGGTTTGTTCCCCTTCCCATACTTGAGAGAACGGACACTCCAAAACTTAGAAACTTCAGAAAACTCAAATGCTAGTTGATCACCTCCTCAGCCTCTCTGCTTCTATCCAGTGTCTGTACATTGCAACTACATAGTTGGTCCGGTCTGTTCCCCTCCCAATTCTTGAGAGCATGGACATTCCAAAACTTCGGAACTTCAGAAAACTTGACTGCTAGTTGATCACTTCCTCAGCCTCTCTGCTTCTATCCAGTGTCTGTACATTGCAACTACATAGTGGGTCCGGTTTGTTCCCCTCTCCATACTTGAGGACATGGACACTCCAAAAATTAGAAACTTGAGAAAACTTGACTGCTATTTGATCACCTCCTCAGCCTTTTTGCTTCTATCCAGTGACTGTACATCGCAACTACATAGTGGTCTGGTTTTTAACCTCCCCATACTTGAGAGCACACAAACTCCACATCTTAAAACTTCAGAAAACTTAACTGCTAATTGATCACCTCCACAGCCTCTCTGCTTTTTTCCAATGTCTGTACATCGCAACTACATAGTCGGTCTGGTTAGTTCCCCTTCCCATACTTGAGAGCACAGACACTCCAAAACTTAGAAACTTCAGAAAATTTGACTGCTAGTTGATCACCTCCACAGCCTCTCTGCTTCTATCCAGTGACTGTACATCGCATCTACATAGTTGGTCCGGTTTATTCCCCTCCACATTATTGAGAGCACAGACACTCCAAAACTTAGAAACTTCAGAAAACTTGACTTCTAGGTGATCGCCTCCACAGCCTCTTTGCTTCAATCCAGTATCTGTACATTGCACCTACAGAGTGGGTCCACTTTGTTCCCCACCCCATACTTGAGAGCACACACACTCCACATCTTAAAACTTCAGAAAACTTAACTGCTAATTAATCACCTCCACAGCCTCTCTGCTTTTTTCTAGTGTCTGTACATAGCAACTATATAGTGGGTCCGGTTTGTTCCCCTTCTCGTACTTGGGAGCGCAGACACTCCAAAACCTAGAAGCTTCAGAAAACTTGACTGCTAGTTTATCACCTCCACAGCCTCTCTGCTTCTATCCAGTGTCTGTACATCACCACTACATAGTGGTCAGATTTGTTCCCTTCCCCATACTTGAGAGCACAGACACTCCAAAACTTAGAAACTTTAGAAACCTTGACTGCTAGTTGATGACCTTCATATCCTCTCTGCTTCTATCCAGTGTCTGTACATCACAACTACATAGTGGGTCCGGTTTCTTCCCCTCCCCATACTTGAGAGCATGGACACTCCAAAACATAAAAACTGCAGAAAACATGAAAGCTAATTGATCACCTCCACAGCCTCTCTGCTTCTATCCAGTGTCTGTACATCGCAACTACACAGTGGGTCCAGTTTGTTCTGCTCCCCTGATTTGAGGGCATGGATACTCCAAAAATTAGAAACTTCAGAAAACTTGACTGCTAGATGATCACATCCACAGCCTCTCTGTTTCTATTCAGTGTGTGTACATCTATTGGGTCAGATTTGTTCCCCTCCCCATACTTGAGAGCACATACACTACAAAACTTAGAAACTTCAGAAAACCTGACTGCTAGGCGATCTCCTCCACAGCCTCTATGCTTCTATTTGGTGTCTGTACATCGCTACATAGTGGGTCCGGTTTGTTCCCCTTCCCTTTCTTGAGAGGACGGACACTCCAAAACTTAGAAACTTCAACTAACAGTTGAGTTTTCTGATCACCTCCACAGCCTCTCTGCTTCTATCCAGTGTCTGTACATCACAACTACATAGAAAGTCCGGTTTGTTCCCCTCGCCATACTTGAGAGCATGGACACACCAAAACATAGAATGTTCAGAAAATTTGACTGCTAGTTGATGACCTCCACAGCCTTTCTGCTTCTATCCAGTGTCTGTACATTGCAACTACATAGTGGGTCCGGTCTGTTTCCCTCCCCATACTTGAGAGCACAGACATTCCAAAACTTAGTAACTTCAGAAACCTTGACTGCTAGGTGATCTCCTCCACAGCCTCTATGCTTCTATTTGGTGTCTGTACATCGCTACATAGTGGGTCCGGTTTGTTCCCCTTCCCTTTCTTGAGAGGACGGACACTCCAAAACTTAGAAACTTCAACTAACAGTTGAGTTTTCTGATCACCTCCACAGCCTCTCTGCTTCTATCCAGTGTCTGTACATTGCAACTACATAGTGGGTCCGGTCTGTTTCCCTCCCCATACTTGAGAGCACAGACATTCCAAAACTTAGTAACTTCAGAAACCTTGACTGCTAGTTGATCACCTCCTGAGCCTCTCTGCTTCTATCCAGTGTCTGTTCATCGCAACTACATAGTGGGTCCAGTGTGTTCCCCTCCCTATACTTGAGGACATGGACACTCCAAAACTTAGAAACTTCAGAAAATTGACTGCTAGTTGATCATCTCCACAGCCTCTCTGCTTCTATCCAGTGTCTGTACATCACAACTACATAGTGGGTCTGACTTGTTCCCCTCCCCATACTTGAGAGCACGGACACTCCAAAACTTAAAAAATTCAGAAAACTTGACTGCTAGTTGATGACCTCCACAGCCTCTCTGCTTTTATCCAGTGTCTGTACATCGCAACTACATAGTGGGTCCAGTGTGTTCCCCTCCCCATACTTGAGTGCATGGACACTCCAAAACTTAGAAACTTCAGAAAACTTGACAGCTAGTTGATCACCTCGATTACCTCTCTTCTTCAATCCAGTGTCTTTACATCGCAACTACATAGAGAGTCTGGTTTGTTCCCCCCGCCATACTTGGGAGCATGGACACACCAAAATATAGAAACTTCAGAAAATTTGACTTCTAGTTGATCACCTCCACAGCCTTTCCGTTTCTATCCAATGTCTGTACATTGCAAATACATAGTGGGTCTGGTCTGTTCCCCTCCCCATACATGAAGGCAAGGACATTACAAAACTTAGGAATTTCAGAAAACTTGACTGCTAGTTGATCACGTCATCAGCCTCTCTGCTTCTATCCAGTGTCTGTACATCGCAACTACGTAGTGGGTCTGGTTTGTTCCCTTCCCCATACTTGAGGACACGGACACTCCAAAACTAAAATCTTCATAAAAGTTGATTGCTAGTTGTTCATCTCCAAAACCTCTCTGCTTCTATCCAATGTCTGTACAACACAACTACATAGTGGGTCCCGTTTGTTCCCCGTTCCATACTTAAGAGCACGGACACTACAAAACATAGAAACTTCAGAAAATTTTACTTCTAGTTGATACCTCCACAGCCATTCTGCTTCTATCCAATGTCTGTACATTGCAAATACATAGCGGGTCTGGTCTGTTCCCTTCCCCATACTTGAAGGCAAGGACATTCCAAAACTTAGGAACTTCCAAAAACTTGACCTCTAGTTGATCACCTCCACAGCCTCTCTGTTTCTATCCAGTGTCTGTACAACACAACTACATAGTGGGTCCGGTTTGTTCCCCTCCCCATATTTGTGAGCTTGGATATTCCAAAAATTAGTAACGTCAGAAAACTTGACTGCTAGATGATCACCTCCACAGCCTTTTTGCTACTATCCAGTGTCTGTACATCGCAACTACATAGTGGGTCTGGTTAGTTCCCCTTCCCATACTTGAGAGCACGGACACTACAAAACTTAGAAACTTCAGAAAACTTGACTGCTAGTTGATCACCTCCACAGCCTCACTGCTTCTATCAAGTGTCTGTATATCGCAAATACATAGTGGGTCTTGTTTGTTCCCCTCCCCATACTTAAGAGCACAGACACTCCAAAACATAGAAACTTCAGAAAACTTGATTGCTAGTTGATCGCCTCCACAGCCTCTTTGCTTCAATCCAGTGTCTGTACATTGCACCTACTTAGTGGGTCCACTTTTTTCCCCTCCACATACTTGAGAGCAAGCACACTCCACATCTTAAAACTTCAGAAAACTTGACTGCTAGTTGATCAGCTCCACAGCCTCTCTGTTTCTATCCAGTGTCTGTACATCACCACTACATAGCCGGTCAGATTTGTTCCCTTCCCCATACTTGAGAGCACGGACATTCGAAAACTTAGAAACTTCAGAAAACTTCACTGCTAGTTGATCACCTCCACAGCCTCTCTGCTTCTATCCAGTTTCTGTACATCACAACTACATAGTGAGTCAGATTTGTTCCCTTCCCCATATTGAGAGCACAGACACTCCAAAACATAAAAACTTCAGAAAACTTGATTGCTAGTTGATTGCCACCACAGCCTCTTTGCTTCAATCCAGTGTCTGTACATTGCACCTACTTAGTGGGTCCACTTTTTTCCCCTCCCCATACTTGAGAGCATGCACACTCCACATCTTAAAACTTCAGAAAACTTGACTGCTAGTTGATGACCTCCACAGCCTCTCTGCTTCTATCCAGTGTCTGTACATCGCAACTACATAGTGGTTCCGGTTTATTCCCCACCCCATACTTGAAAGCACGGACACTCCAAAACTTAGAAACTTCAGGAAAACTTGACTGCTAGTTGATCACCTCCACAGACTCTATGCTTCTATCCAATGTCTGTACATCGGAACTACATAGTATGTCCAGTTTTTTCCCCTCCCCATACCTGAGAGCACGGACACTCCAAACTTAGAAACTTCAGAAAACTTGACTGCTAGTTGATCACCTTCACTGCCTATCTGCTTCTATCCAGTGTCTGTATATGCAAGTACATAGTGGGTCCAGTTTGTTCCCCTCCCCACACTTGAGAGGATGGACACTCCAAACATAGAAACTTCAGAAAACTTGACTGCTAGTTTATCACTTCCACAGCTTCTCTGCTTCTATCCACTGTCTGTACATCGCAACTACATAGTGGGTCCTGTTTGTTCCCTTCCCCCTACTTGAGAGCACGGTCACTCAAAAACTTAGAAACTTCAGAAACCTTGACTGCTAGTTGATCACCTCCACAGTCTCTCTGCTTCTATTCAGGTGCTTACAACTGCTATTTTCAGCTATTCACCACAGAAGTTTCTTCCTGTAATGATTTCAGTAGCACTAGCTGTTGCTTTGTTATGCAAACAAGTATTTGTAGTGCCATTGGTTGAGCTCGGCATCGGTACCGGCAGCTGCACTGTATCCCCCCCCCATGACTTTCAAGTTATTCTTACCTTTTTTCCTCTCCTCCCCTGCCATAGTGTTTAAATTAGGCTGCATGTAAACTTATTGTAACTCCCCCCTCCCCATTTTGTTACTTACACTCCTTCCTTGTTAAATGTCTATCTAGTAGATTATCTCCCTAGTCTAAATTCTCCTGATTTTTGCCTGCTTTTTTTGACTTTTATATTTCTCCTAATTTCTGCCTGTTCCGTTTGACTGTAGGACTCGCTCATATTTTACTTACCTTAGTTCATAGTTCATAGGTTCGTACTAGGCTAACTGCCCTTATGGGCCACTTTAAGCCTAGCCAATTACCCCATGTGAGAATCAAACCCTGTACCTTGTGCCTGTAAGGTAAACACCTTTTGTTCCCAGGTCTCTGATTGCTTTTGTATACTTTTTTTATTGCTTTGCATGCATTCCCTGTCTAGGTCTGATTACACTGTGTTTTTGGCCATCCCCTCACACCTGACTGTTATTGACCCCTCCCCTCTATCTTGTAAGAGTTTTTTTTAAACCCTGGGAGCCATCTTTAAATTTCTCTTAGGAGCTGAACTCCCATGTAAGCACTCAGATTTGCTTTTTTAATTATTTTTGTTTTTTATTTGGCAATGTGAACCTTTATTTTTGCTTTTTTATTGCTATATTTGACAGTGTAAACATTTTAAACTATCATCTTATGTTATAGTGATAGTGGCTAGAACTGTTTGTTTTCTGTTTACTGTATGCAATTGTTTTGCTTACTACTCCTTCATTTTAAGTGCATATTATCCTTGTCATAGATATTATTTTTTGCTGTCATTTTGTGGTTGGAACTGTTTTTCTCTATACTGCATGCTCTTGTTTTATCTACTATTACTGCTCTAGTTAAATGAATATTATCCTTGTCATAGATGCTGTTAATGTTCTGCTGGCATTCAGTTCGACCTCTGAGTTAACACTATGACAGGGGCTGCAAGTTAAAGTTTTAAACTGAACCTTTGCATTCCCTTCTTATATTGCTTTTGTTCTCTGCTCCTGTTAAGACAGAGCTTTATGTATGAACCATGTTACCTGGCTGCATGTGGTTTTACAGTTATTGTTTCTATTTTTATTCTGCAGTCCATTAATATATTATAGCTGTTTTTGTATGAAATAGCATTATTAGTTTTCAGTGTTTATCTGCAATCTGTCTACTGATTGTAGCTGAGGTATAACTGAACTATTATTAGAATGTTATTGCTAAGTATTTTTGCTACCTAGAGTGTACTATACATCCTGTATGTCATTGATATTAGGTTTGTTTCACTGAGGTTGCCTAACTACATTACTACAATTTCATTCTTATCTATTTTCCTTTAGCGTCTGTACATCACAACTACAAAGTGTGTCTGGTTTGTTTCCCTCCCCATACTTGAGAGCACGGACACTCCAAAACTTAGAAACTTCAGAAAACTTGACTGCTAGTTGATCACCTCCACAGCCTCTCTGCTTTTATCCAGGTGCTTACAACTGCTATTTTCAGCTACACACCACAGAATTTTGCCCTGTAATCCTTTCAGTAGCACTAGCTATTGCTTTGTTAAGCAAATGAGTATTTGTAGTGCCATTGGTTGAGCTCTGCATCGGTACTGTCAGCTGCACTGTATCCCCCCATGACTTCCAAGTTATTCTTCTCTCCTCCCCTGCCATAGTGTTTAAATTAGGCTGCATGTAAACTTATTTTAACTCCCCCTCCCCATTTAGTTACTTACACTCCTTCCTTGTTAAATGTCTATCTAGTAGAGTATCTCCCTAGTCTAAATTCTCCTGATTTCTGCCTGCTTCTTTTGACTTTTGTATTTCTCCTAATTTCTGTCTGTTCCTTTTGACTGTAGGACTCGCTCATATTTTACTTACATATCCTCCTGTTCCCAGGTCTCTGATTGCTTTTGTAGACTTTTTATTGCTTTGTCTGGATACTCTGCCCTTCCTCTCTCCTGCCTTCCATCTATGTTCTTTAGCCTTTAATAACGTTATCTACTTTCTGTGCGTCCCACCGCTGGTTACTCTTTCCCTAGCCTGCTCTCCTTCTCTACCCTATCCTGCTGTGCTGTTATACCTTCCTATACCTCAGATGTTCCCCCTCTGCCTTAAATCCACACTCTTCTGCCTCTCTGTATCCTGACTCCATAGCTCACTGATTGTTTTCTTAGGGAATCTTGTCACTTCTTGTAGTCACTCACTGTGGGTGTCAACCCGCTCCATTCACTCCCCTCCCACCCCCCATATTTCTATTATACCTAACCACTTGCCACCGCCTTCCCTTCCAGTTCCTCCACAATACTGCACCTCACTTCCTGCCTCTATCAGAAATTCCCTCCCACCTCCCCCTCTCCTATTACACCTCCATTCAGATACACCTACAAATATCACCCTTGTATACATCCCATCTTTTCTTAAACTAATTAACATGTACTGCACACATCCAACCCAACTACTAAAAGCATCCATCTACTCATTAATAGTCTTCAACCTACTCCTCCTTTCCAATCTGTCCTCCTATCACATGCAACTTGATAACTATACCCCATCCCCATGGCAAACAGAATCTACAGCTAATCTCATTAAACTAAAAAACTTGTCTATATCACCAACCGACATTACCACACCCCAACCTTTCCCTTACTCATGCATCAAACCAACCATAAAAACAAACCCTCTTTTTTTACAAAAACAAACTAAAATAATTCACAAATTTACAAAACTCTATCTACACTTACTCCAAAAACTCACTTGCAGTGGAGATGTCCACCCCAATCCAGGACCCAAAACACTTGTCAACCCTAACTCATATCAGCTAAATCTCTTATACCCCAGACCATCATCATCTCTCTGCATCCTAAACATTAATGCTAGAAGCATACTTAAGACAATCTGGGACCTACATGCCCTATGGGCACCAATCAAACAAGATATTGTTGTGTTAACTGAAACATGGCTCAAACCAAAACATCATGACAATGAGATTACCACCTCTGGCTACAATATTATCCGCAAAGACAGAGTAGAGAAAAAGGGAAGTGGTGTTGCAATAATATTCCAAAACCACCTCACCATAGAACAACTAGATTACAACAGCCAAGATAACAATGATGTGAAACTTATCCTTGCCAGTTAAAAATAAACTCCAATAAACACACAGTTATTGCAGGTGGCTACATCTCACCAGGCAATAATATCGCTCAAAAGAAAAACCTGCTTAATTGCATGTCCAACTCCATTCCACATGAAACCACACTATTAGAAGAGTTTAGTATTGACTGTCTCAACTGCTCCAGCCATAATCCCACTGCCTTTATAAACCTCCACACGTTTACCAAAACTATAACCACCCCCACTAGAATTGACAAAACATCCAATCACCAGTCCATCTTGGACTGGATCCTAGTATCTGACCCCAATCTTACACAGCAATCTGCCTGTCTTCCAGCTACCCTAAGTGACCATCATCCTACCTACCTAATTAAGAACAAATCACAAAACATCAGCCAACCTATCCTCAGAGTAGTTCGTAACAAAAACACCTTCATATCTACTAACTTCATCAGTACACTAAAACACTGCAACTGGACTCCCCTAAAGCAATTATCTCTAGACAAAGCAGTTGAATACTTCAACACAACCTTCCTAAAAATCCTGGACCAATATGCACACTCCCGAACCATTAGAGTAAAAACTAATTATGTCCCATGGCTAACAAATCCCACTAAAACTATAATAAAAGAAAGGGACAACACCTGGTCTCAATATAAAAAAAAAAAAACAAAACCCCTACCTTAAGACAAAATTACCTACAGCTCTGGAACAAAGCCAAAAAACATATCAAACTAGACAAATCTAACTACTATCAAAACCTACAAGAAAAAATATGCTCATAACCCCCAAAAAATTCTAGGAACACAATAAATTGTATACTGCTCCCAGGAAAGTCCACTCCACTCCACCAACCCCTGTGCTACCAAATAATCATGAAAACATACCCACACAATTTAATAGATTCTTCACTGAAACAGTCCAGGCCCTTGCCAATGCCCAAAATAATAGTACTACCCACCCCACACCAATAACTACCACAACCCATCCCAATACACAAAACAATACCTCAAGTTTTCAACTTCACCCAGTGTCCACCAAGGCAATTTCTAAACTCCTTAAGAAACTTAAACTAACCACTCTAGCAGCTGATAAGCTACCAGCAGACCTTCTTCAAGTATCAGCTGAAGCTATAGCCTATCCAGTCTCCATTCTCATTAATAGATCTCTGTCAGAATGCAAAGTACCAGCCTCTTAGAAAACCTCCCATATCATCCCACTGCACAAAGGAGGTAACTCCTTAGAACTTACCAACTATCTCCCTATAGCTGTGTTGCCACCATTATCCAAAATATTAGAAAGAGTAGTTCATGCTCAACTTATGCAATACCTCCAGAATAACAACCTACTCTCCATATCCCAGCATGGCTTTACACCTTCCCAAAGCACTACAACAGCATTATTATCATTTACCATCATAGTTAACCACCATAGAAACAAGGGTCTATTTACTTCTTCCATATTCTTAGACTTAGCAAAAACCCTTGACATGGTTAACTACAGCATGCTTCTTGCAACTCTATCTACCCTAAATATAAGTCCCTCCTCTGTATCTTGGTTTAACAGCTATTTCTCAGATCAACAGCAAGCTGTCCTATGGCAAGACCAATTGTCCCCCCTGCTACCAGTAACTATAGGAGTCCCTCAAGGGTCTATCCTCAGCCCTCTGTTGTTTTCTCTATTTACTAACCAGATATCTTCATCCTTGCCAACTGCCTCAGTAGTACAATATGCTGACAACACCACCCTTATATGTGCCGCTCCCACCCTAAGTGAACTACTAACCCTAACCTAAAACACCTTCACCATAGCCGAAACCTGGTTCACTAACATCAAACTTCTTCTTAACCCCCCCCCCAAAAAAAAAAACTAATTCTCTTTGGCCCAGGTAGATCTCCTCCCCTGAGCAACAACTCCATCATCAACTCCAAAGAAAACATTCAAATTAGTCCAACCACACACACCAAACTGCTAGGCATAGAGATAGACAATAACCTGAAATTTGACATCCGCATAGCACAAACCATCAAAAAAGTTAACAAAAAGCTAGGCCTCCTCTACAGAAACAAACAGTTTATGACTAAACATACCAAAGTCACCATCATTAGGACTCATCTCCTATCCATCCTCCTCTACGCCTCTCCCATCTTGATTAATCTATGCCAAACTGAACTGAATAAAATGGAATCTTGCTATAATAAGATTGCCACGTTTGCATCTGATGCTTCCTACAGGTCCCACCATTGTCTATCCCTAAAATAGCTTAACTGGCTTGAGTTGCCTCATATACTCATGCTGAATCAACTCTATAGCTTACAAGCTCTACTACCTCCCAGAGTTAACCCCAGCACTTCAGCATTTAATACAGCCCCACATTCCCACTAGAGCCCTACAATCTAACAGCCAGAACCTAATAACTGGATTCTATATATTTGTATAGAAATATGCAATTTTATATGTTTTTGTTATAACTTTCTTTCTTCTTTTTCAGTGCAATCGATCTGCTTTAGTGCATCCAAATAATGCCTTGCAGAAGATGAAACTTAGGTCGTCGTACTCGCAGAGCGGAAGCAGTGCGACGAGTAATTGCAAATCAAACTGAGGAAGAACAGGTATCAGTGAATGAGCAAAACAGACAAAGAATGGCTCAAATATGTGCTGAGGAAGCAGCAGAGTGACGTGTAGCCAGACTTGAGGATGCATGGTTGCGAGCATGGCAACCGCGTTCTGCAGCTTTAGATCTGCTTCGTTCTCCTCGATCGACACCAGTGGACAAAATAAATGCTTGCCTGAAATACTCTGCTTTGTGGCAACACATAAAAACGTTAAAATTACCTACAAATATGCATGTCCAGCTGCAAAACGATCGATCAGCTGAGATATTCTCACATCAATTGCTGGAAATTAGGAACGGAAAGGTGCCGGTTGATCTGACCTCAGGATGAATTTCATTGCCTCATAACTTCTGCAATTTAGTGACGTCAAAAGAAGAATTGGTTGAAAAAGTATTTCCCAATATTCAAACCAATTATAAGAATTACGCTTGGCTGACTGAATGAGCTATTCTTGTGGCCAAGAACAAAGATGTCTATGAACTTAACAATGTTATTCAGTCTAACATTCAAAGCGAGGCAGTCACATACAAGTCCATTGACACTGTTGTGGAAGCAGATGAAGCGGTTAATTATCCAACAGAATTTTTGAATTCACTCGATCTGCCAGGGATGCCACTGCACGTACTGCAATTGAAAATTGGTGTGCCAATTATCATGTTGTGAAATATCAACCAGCCAAAGCTTTGCAACGGCACGCGGCTTGCAGTAAAAAAATTAATGAGCAATGTCATAGAAGCAACAATCTTGTCAGGACCTTTCAAAGGTGAAGATGCCCTCATTCCTCGCATTCCTATGATTCCAATGGATATGCCATTTCAAGCAATTCCCAATTCGATTGGCGTTTGCAATCATCATCAACAAAGCTCAGGGCCAATCTTTAGAATTGTGCGGTTTAGATCAACACATGGATTGCTTCTCACATGGGCAATTATATGTTGCGTGTTCTAGAGTTGGCAAACCAGACAATCTCTATATCTGCACAGACAATGGAACAACAAAAAATATTGTATACCCACAAGCATTGTGAAATTAAACATATTAGAAACGTGAGATTCCAAGATGGCTGCCGACTAGACTAGTCCCTATTCTTAGAGCTCCTCACAGACCAGTATCATCTTTATTTTTTACAACTTGAGACTAATATTTTTCCTCAGTTTTTTTCATAAAAGGATTATACTAAGCTTTATACATATAGTTGGAATATTTTTGGCTTTGGAATTTTTATTTTGGGTCACATTTTACCTCAGAACAAATTGTGGAGCTATCTGACTTGGGCACCTGCTGCTTCAGACTTTTCCTGGAACTTGTCACCCTGGTAACAACATCTAATCACTGGGCATGGCTACTAAATCAGAGTCTATGGATTCACAGACCACGAAGGCCAAATTCTCATCAGTTCATTCACCAGAAAAAGATAACACTTCTAAAAGACTGAGAACTTCCAAAAACTCTTCTGAACCAGCCAAAGTAAGTAGCAAAGAATTAAATGACTCAAACTTTTATTTAGACGAGTTAAAGCTAGCATTAAAGCCTATACAAAGTGCCATTCAGAACTTTACAGAAAAATTTACTGACTTTGGTGATACATTAAAACAAATAAATGACAGAATGAGTATTATTGAAAACAATAACTCAGCTATGGAAATAAAAATTGAGACATTGGAAAATGATTTAAAGTCTAAAGATAAAACTATTTCTGAAATACAATCTAAATTGATAGACTTGGAAGCCAGAAGTCGAGGAACAACATTATCATTCGGGTTTACCAGAATCTTTTGATAAGAATAATTTGCTATCTGTGTCCAAGAGTATATTTGAGTCATTACTAAACTGTGAAGCATCTTCAAAAAACATAACTGTTGAGAGAGCACACAGAGCTCTACGTGCCAGTCAAGATGCTTCCTCACCAAGAATTATATATACAAAATTGCTAAATTTTCAAGATGCTTTTCAAATACTGCAAGCAGCCAAAAGTAAGAAACAGTTTGTATGGAAATCGCATAAGTTATCATTCTCACAGGATTTTCCTCCTCAAATAAAACTAAACAGACAAAAGCTCTCTCCTTATTGTGCAGAATTAATTAAAGAGGATAAGATTTCATGTCTTATCCAAATACTTTGTCATTCACATTTAATGAAAAAAGTTTACTTGTTCTGATTCTAAGGGAGCAAAGATGTTTTTTCAAAGCATTCAAAAGCTTCGGACTCAATTTCCTAACAAGGTACATAATTGTCTGGACACAAAAATGTTGAAAATATATATATATATTTCCTTTTATATAGGTTATTTACATACAGTTAATGAGCTTAATCAATTGTGAAATATATTACTGTCAAGGGTAAACAAAAGGTGTATAAATATGTACACAAATATGTTAACTCATTCCTCTTTTCTCTTCAGAAAACATGAAGTGTCTTAGCTTTCTTTGTGGTGAAATCAGAAATATTAACATAGATTTCACCCTCTTAATAAATCTTGCGGTCCCCTTACTTAGTGAGATTTAGTATTTATACATAGTTCAAATAAGAACTTGTCAAGTGTTAATACGATATTTTTCTCATAAAGATTAGAATAATACAGAATATCAGTATAAATCCTTCACAAATTGCCTCTGTTAAGAGTATGTACAGTGCATATATATATAAACATAAATATGTTTTTTTTTCTTTTTTTTACTTGAAGCAATGGGAAAACGCAAATTTGTTATGTGCTTTCATGTTTTATCTCACAATTAAGGTGCTGGTATTTAAAATAGATTCAGCACTCCAGATACTTTCTGTTTATATCTATTCAAATAGCGTACAAGCGTTTTTTCTTTTTAGGCAAATAAAATGCCTTGGTTTAGCCAGAAATTTTTTGGAGGGAGATACACAGACTCTCGAGACTGCTCCGAGAGAAAATCTTTTATCTAACACATCAGCAGATGTTACTACTATGGCACGTATCATTATGTAGATACGGAGCTTGGCGGTGACGTCATCACTGTAGTGGGAAGCTTAGGTGACTTGAGAAGCTATTGTATAGTTAAAGAGTGTATTTTCATCTAGACTACATGTTGGATATGCGTTCGGCCTCCGTGGATCTTTGAGACATCGTTGTGATGACATCGTTGGAGGGTGTGGGGAGAGCGCTTATGAGCGTATATTCAACGGAGCTATAGTGTTTGGTATTTGTCAGCTTCATGCTCGTGGTGTATTCTGATTGCTTGTTGATTAAAATGCTGGTCTCCTTCTTGGCCAGTTTGGAATGGGGAACAGGATCGAGGCAAGGAGCCTTATGCGTTGAACGTATATTTGTAAAGCTCTAGCTGGCGGCAGTATGAGTGAGAATATGGTCATGTTTCGTGATGGGGAACGGAGCGAGGAGCATCATGCTTATGGCTGGATGGATGCATTCTTTGAAGTGGGGTTGAAGGACAGGCGTTTTTTTTGTTATTGTTTTAGTTCATGCTTCTCTCTCTTCCTTTTTTTCTCTTGGGGTCTGCATCTTGATGGGAGGATCTTTGGTTGTTGTGTGTTGTGTGAGAGCATCACGGAGATTGGTGTCTGTGGCGAGTCGCTTTGGCTTGTGTTGTTGGCTTGGTTCTGTTCTTGTGGGTTCGTGCTTTGGAGTTTCTGTTGAATACATGATTCTTTGTGTTTTGGTGTCTTGGTTGGCTTGTTCGGATTGAATGGAGTGTGGTGTTGGTTCCCTTGGCTAGAGATCTTCGGTTTTCAATGCTGGTTGGGCGGCTTTGTTAAGGGTGCACCGCAGTTTGTGCTTTGATTTGGTGGTGACGCCCGTGCTGATGTGTAGGGCTACTGGAGTGAAGTGTATGTTTTTCTTTTTTTTTCCTTTTCTTTACAGTGTCGGTGGACCACCGCTAGGATGGACTGGTGGCTTTGGTGCTATCTGGTTGGATGGGAGAAGTGCTAGCAAAATATCAGCAGCTTTGTTGCATCTTAATCTATGTGTTTGTCTTATGTAGATTTTCAAGGCATTGAGGTGACGTCATTGTTAGAACATATACAGGAAGCACTTACTCACTGAAATTGGGTTAATTTGATAACTTAGAAATATATAATATGTCATGGTAGGTTGCTGTGTGATGGCTTGTTTAGGCGTGATAGAGAGCGTTTAGGGGGAGTGCTGTTTCTATAGTTTACTGCAGCATGTACAGAGCTCTTTTATGGGATACTGTTGGTATATGCAGAAGTTCTATTTGGAGTTGCACGTTACCGAAGTTTTAACTACTATATGCATTGTAGCTTGAATACCCCTGTCAATATAGACAGGTGTAATACTATCTTCGAATTGAGGTTCAACATGTCATGTGGGGATCTTTGAGAGGGGTTGCAGGGGTGGGATTTGATCAGACAAGCAAACTCGGATGCATGGAAAGTCTTAGAGTGTTTATGCTTGTTAGATCAATCCAGAATACCATAAACAGTACTCAAACGCACATATTTTCACCTATTTTACATTTATTAATCAGGAAAGATGCTTGGAATGGATCCCATCTTTGATGGTGGCAATGGGTGAAAGGCTTCATGTATAGCTATCATTTATAATATATTTAAGAACACTATACAAAATACATGGAGCAATAAGTGAATTTTACTCATGGAAAGGTAGGTCTAAAAAAAAGACATACAGCTCAAAAGAGGGGAAAGGGGAAGAAAGAAAAAGCAACCACAAATAAAAATATGTGCATGTTAAAGGTTACTGTTCTGTATAAAATGTTTTAACCACACAAGGGGCATAGCCATAAATGTTTTTTAGAAATATGATTCATTTGCTTACATTTTGAGTTAGTTAATATTGATGTGACCGTTCACAAATATTATCAGAACAAAACACAAAGTTTTTATTGTCGAATTATTTGTCTGATGTTAATGCAGTTTGTCTATGACACATATATGTCTATACTAAGCTTAGTTAAAACTGCAATTTATCTCTGATATAATCAATATTAGTTTCTATAGCAACTATTATTTATATGGGATAACACCAAACTTATTTTTCATATGTTTCTTTTTTTTTGTACATGGAAACATTTACATAAATTTGATTCATTAATATCTGAAATACAAAATTGAGGAATGTCTATAACAAATAATATTTTCTATTCAAAAATGGAGCTTATACAATGAATAAGAGAGTAGGGATTGTGCATGTTGGACATCTTGATTTTAGTTAGATATGTAAATATGTTTGATAGTGTATTATGGTGTTTTTGTTTAGTTAAGCAATTATGCAAAGTTTACTATGTTGATACATTGCAATTGACATTGAAAATGTTAACCAAATTCACTTATATAATTCATCTTTATTTTTTTTCTCTAGTAGGGGTTAGGTGGCTAGGCACTGGGGTACTAGGGAAGAAATTTTTTCGAATCCTTATAACAACCTTTTTAGGTAGACAATATGAATCAGTATGACGGTTGTGGGATATTGAGGTCTATAGCCAATATTTCATTTTTGTCAAATCTTAGATATATGTTATATATATATTCTTAGTTAATACTATGACAATAAATATTGACTCATGGAATGTGAGAGGATTACAAAATAAGAACAAAAGATCTCTATTATTCCATTTACTATTTAAATCAAAGGCTAATATTTGCTTTATACAAGAGACTCACTTGACTAAAGATGACTTTGATAAAGATAAAAAGAAGAAATGGATTAAAACGATAGTAGCAGCTGGTAATAGTACAAAATCAAGCGGTAGCCATTATAGTTAAAAACACATTTCAGGGAACTATTTCAGAGATGAAATATGATGTGAATGGAAGATGGTGCTACATTATTTCTGGTTTTCACAACATTGATAAGCCAGTCATATTCTTTAATCTTTACGGCCCTTGTGAACAACAACATATCTTTTTTATTCAAATATATAATATTTTATCCTCCTTCAAAGATTATTATTTAGTATTGGGAGGGACTGGAATGCTATTATTAATCCTGACACTGATCGTACTAGTAGATCTTCCTCATACAATTTTCAAGCATCCATTGCCTTGGAAGAAATTATAATAGATTTAAACCTTATAGATCCTATTTCTCTTATAACACAGAATGATAAAAAGACTTTTCACATATTATTCAAAATGTTATAAATCTTGGTCAAGATTAGATTTTTCCTTATTTCAAATGATTTTACTCATAGGAAGTTAAATTACTCTCTTGAACCTAGATTTTTTCTGACCACTCCAGAATATCTCTTAGTATAAGTTTGGTCCCACATTCACCAAAATTATGCTCATATAATAGCTGGACATTGAATAATAATTTGCTTTCAAAGGAAAATATACATAAATCAATAATTGAAACAATAAAAGAAACACATCTTAATTTACACACATCAGATATCCCTTTAGATATACAATGGGCCATGTAAGGCAACTCTTAGGGCATTTTAATCAACAAAGCATCATATTTTAAAAACAATATAGAAATAAAGAATTACAATTAAAATCAAAAATTCAAAATTTGGAAAATCAGTACAAAATAAGTCCCGATCCTTCAACATATGAATTATTGTTGAATTCCCAAAAGAATTATTGCTTCTGCATCAACATAACCTTACCATTTCAGAGCAAAGGTTATTAGCTACATACTCTGAATGGGCACAGGTTCCTTCTAAAGTGTTAGCCAGAATAATAAAAGGTAATCAATCTCTTCCTAGAATTTCGACATTAAATTATAATAACAAGAAATACAGTACTGATCAGGAAATTTTGCAGCTTTTACATCATTGTTCTCAGAGATATATTCAAAAGACAATAATCTTAGGAGTAAACAAAACATAGTGAATTTCGTCTTCTATTAAATTTCCTAGTTTAAATGAATCACAAAAGAACACACTTTCTGCCCCATTGACTATCAGAGAAATATCGGAAGCCATTAGTAGACTCAAAACTAGTAAATCACCGGGACCAGATGGCTTCACACGAATTTTTTAAAACTTTCTCATCAGAGATTTCACCCCTTCTCTTAGTAATTTTAACCACATAATGATTCATGGTATATCTGATCTGTATTGGAATACCTCAAAAACCATATTAATCTTGAAAAGAGACAAAGAAAAAAATGATCCTAATAATTATAGACCTATTTCCCTGATTAACATTGATATCAAAATCTTAGCTTCAATACTTGCTTCTAGACTTAAAATGTTTTACCATCTTTAATTTCTCTGGAACAAGCGGGCTTTATGTCACATAGACATTCGTGGGACAATACCTTGACAATTGATGCTCTTATTCACTTTACCAAAAATGACTCAAACCCTATGTATGCATTAATTCTTGATGCCGCTAAGGCTTTTGATAGGGTTAATTGGGACTTCTTGTTTCATATTATGCTTTGTTTCAATATACCATCTACTTACATAGACTCTATTAGAATGCTATATAAAAACTCTTATACTTTTCTTTATATTAACAGGAAAATATCCAAAATATAAAGATCTTTAATGGCACAAAGCAAGGATGCCCATTATCTCCTTTCTTATTTAATCTATATATAGAACCTCTATTATTATACATTAAGCAAAATACATATCATAATATTCCTAGAATCCTTAACACTAAAGTATGTTTGTCCGCCTTTGCAGACGATCTTATATTATATTTTCAAACACCCTGCTCAGATCTTCCCAAACTAATTTGTTCCATTGAAAAATTCTCAGAGGTCTCTGGTTATCAGATTAATATTCAAAAAACACATATCCTTCCCATAAATCCACTTGCTCGCAAGTCATATATGTTTCCTGATTCCACTTTTCGGATAGTTCAGAATTTCAAATATTTAGGGATTCATATAAATCATAATGGTCTCTCCACATTTCAAAATAATTTGGCTAAAATATGGTCATTGATTATACTTGACTTGAACAGATGGAAATTACTAAATTTATCACTTTTATCAAAAGCAGCTATAATAAAAATGAATATTCTTCCCAGATTGTTATTTCAATTCAATGCGGTGGATCAGATGATTCCAAAATCTTTTCTCAAAAATCAATAAAATTTTGGCTAATTTCTTGTGGTTTCCTAAATCAGTAAGAATTTCTTACATTAAGCTAATCTTACCTAAAAATAGGGTGGTCTTGGTCTTCCCAATTTTCACCTTTACTACTTGATTATCTCGCAAATAAATTATTATCCATTTTAAATATAAAGACTGCGAAGTTTAATCAAAATTCTATTTGGACAGAATTATGGTTTCAACATATTGCAAATAAAAACATTAACCCATTAGCTCTTCCTTTCCTTTCATTGGAAGTAACGAATAAATTTAAAATTCCTAACTCTTTAAAACAAAAAATTATTGCTTTTCAAGAATTGGTAAAACTTGTAAATCTAGAAAATATATTTCAATTAATGCAACCTCTTCACTTAAATCCTAATATCAATTTAGACAATATGTCTTTTAATCTTTCAGATTTTCCCTTGATTAAAGATCTTACAGTTTGGGATCTAATGCAATACAAGAATGAAACTATCTCTAATATACGCAAAATTCTCAAGGTTAATATTAAATATCTAGTCATCTTACGTCAACTGAGAGATGTAATTAATGCTAAATTCCTACACATCAATATAGATAGCACCGATATTATCAACTATAAAGTGTTTTTAAAAGTCCTCATACTCCCAGAGAAAATGTTGTCTAAATCTTATAATCTCATAAATCAAATAATTCATAGTGAAGAGTGTCTCTTCTCTACTTATTGGGATAAACACAACTCTCATATATCTATAAATCAGAAACTCTCAGCTATCAAAAATACAATAGAATACTCGCCCTTCAAAAAACTCTTTTACACTCAACTAATGATCAACAATAATGCATACTTCACTCCTTCTAAGCTCAACAAATTTGATGCAAATAAATCACCCTCATGTTCTTGTTGTTCACACCCTAATGCAGATCTTTTACACATCTTTTGGTCCTGTCATCATTCACACAAACTTTGGACCTCCCTAAAAGTCCGTTTACAGAAAATGGGTTATCACAAATCCACCTTATCTTGGGAGACTGCAATACTACACTTACCAAATATTTATCTCTCTAAATTGGACATGCAAGTGCTAATATACATATGTTCACTTATAAAATTATATATCACACAAAATTGGTTAGATCGCACTAAACTGAATTGGAATAATTTTAAAATTCTAGCCCACACATACATCAGTGCGAGAAAATGATAGTGAAAAGTCCCAAGAAGTCACACATATTAATAAAGCTATAGAAAAGGTGTTACATATTATTAATAGTGTATAGATGGCCACCCTCCTTATGGGATTTGTAGACCTCAATCTCACTTATACCCTTATGCTTATTTTTTGTCTTAGCTCAATACTTATTTTGATATATTCTTTGGTTAACATTTTGTATATGATGTAGATAGTTAAGTGTATATTCTCAAACTGCATTGAGACAAAACATTCATCTTACAAAATTGTGTTATCATAAATATCTCCTAATGTTTCATTTTTAAATATGTATTCTATTATTGCTGTTGCTGTTATATTTCTGTATTGTTCAAAATTCAATAAAAAGTTTTTTGAAAAAAAAAACATATTAGAAACGTGCACTTTCTCTTTTCTTTCTTTTCCATTTAACCAGACTGAGCCACAGCAATGCGTGGCCGGGTACAGCTAGTATATACATACATATATATATATATAGGTTCATAGGTAGGTACTAGGCTATCGGCCCAAGGGCCTATGTCAGCTTAGCCAACAAGGTTCCCCGGCTTTCACCACCCAAGAAGGTTGTTTTCCTGTGCCCCTGTCGAGCAGAACCACAGAAGTGATCCCCAGGGTGAATTTCCTATTTCCCATCCACTCATCAAGATTTTTCTTGAAGAGTGCTAATGAGGAACTCTGCTTGACATGGATAGATAGCTTGTTCCAGAGTATGTGAAGTCTCTGGGACAGGAATCTATCCCTCCAGCATGTTCTGTTTATTGTGGTGGCAAGGTTTAGGTCCCTGGAGCATGTAGCTCGGAGGGATTGTTTTTTTTTTTTTTAAGTGTAGTATGTCCAACAGTTCTGGGTTTGACATAGATTTGTATGTTAGGCAGATATCACCTCAGATTAGGTGATATGCTATGGAGTAAAGTTGGTGTTTTTTGAGAGAGTCAGCATAGGGCATCTGTTTGAGTCCTGTCTCTGTGAGGTATTTTTGTGACCTTTCCAGCTGTTGCTGATGTCTTGTGAGGTACATTCCAAAAGGGGTATTGTACTCAATAATGGGTCTAATGGGGTATGGCCAAGATGTGCTCTGGATAGCAACAATTCTCTTCAGCTCTGTCAGTTCAGTTTATTTATGACAGGAATTTTTTGACAAAAGTCATCCTAGAAGGATTTTTTTATATCAACTAAATCTACGTAAGCTCTAAAATAATATATAAAAATCCTGTAGAAAAATTGAACTTTTCACATTCAGGAGTTATCACTAAAACTGGATAAGATGGATACAAAAAATGATGACTTCAAAAAGGATTGTACTAAAATGGAAATAATACACCAAGACCTCCAGCTACAGAAAACCCAAGTCTCAAGTATTGAGTATTCTCTCAATGATATGGATACTAGGTTACATGAAGACGAAAACAACATATAACTTTTACTAAAACAAAACTCGGCTCTACAGTCTAAAATGGATGATCTATAGAATAGATCCTGCAGAAAAAATATTTGAATTTTTGGCTTACCAGACAACATAGAAGGCAACAACTTACCTAAATTTATGACAACTTGGCTGTAAGAAATTCTGGATTTGTCGGAAGCTTTGTCCTATGGTATTGAGAGGGCACATAGATCTTTGGCTGCTCCTAATACAAGTAAGAATAATTATTTTAAATCAGTTATAGTAAGATTTCTTTCATCATATGACAAGGAACTAGTTTTAAAAACAGCATGGGCAAAAGCTCCAATTAAGATAAATATAATGCAATTCGCTTTGACAATGAAAAAGAACTTAAAATGTCACAAATAAAAACCCACTTGCTGTTCCCAGCCTGACTGAAAATATTCCTACAAGATGACACTAAAATATTTGAGGATTTGGACACAGCTCTTACATTTATAAAAGCCAAAAACATTCTTGATAAACTAGGGGAAATGGACTGGGCTAGTGCAAGCCTTAAAAGAATGGCAGAGAATGGAAATTGGAAATCTGTGTAGAAAAAGAAAAAAATTAAAGAAATAAAGAAAAACAGAATGGAATAAAGACAAGGAAATTAAAAGACTGTTCCATATACATTTGCCTCAAACTGGACTATAATACTTTCTCTGAAATCTGCTGATCATATGTCTGTGTAAGTTCATTTATTCATTCATTTACAGTTGCTCAATATGAATTCATAATATAAATAATATATGACATATAGATTACCAGTTTCATATTTGTCACCTCGGCACCCGTAAAAAAATCTACTACCAATCATTAGCAGTCCGGAGTTCCACTGTGGCGACCCTTAACTAGGAAAAGCTGAAAGTAGAACAAGTGTGAAATACATATGAATAACATTAGCACACTTACCATACATATTATAAGTATTAGATCTATCTATGGTGTTTATATATATATATATATATATATATACAGACATAAAGGTTATTAGTGGTCATTACAAATGATACTGTTCAATAGTATTCTTGTAGAGAATACAATGACTGATATTGGTTTGTGCATCTTTATAGAGTTCCAGCAGTGTGTTTGATTCATGTACATTTTAATACAGCTGTATGGAAAGGGAGGGGAAGGAAAAAAAAAGAAAAAAGAAAATAAGTTGTTTGCAAGTTACATTTTTGGGCTTGATATACATTTGGTATGTGACAGGCTTTGCCTCTGTTTTGAATAGATGAGCCAATACATTTAGATCATCTTATTGTGTTCAGTGTTTGAAAAAAAGAAAAAAAAAATGGAAAGAACATTTGGAAAAAAAAAATGGAAAGAACATTTGTGTTTCTATTGAGCAGAGACTTTGATTCTTCAGAATCG
The DNA here is from genome assembly GCF_019279795.1 of Protopterus annectens. Classification (NCBI taxonomy): domain Eukaryota; kingdom Metazoa; phylum Chordata; order Ceratodontiformes; family Protopteridae; genus Protopterus; species Protopterus annectens. Next base: position 843,152,155 of record NC_056729.1, read on the forward strand.
GGAACATGAGGACAAAGCTGCCGAGTTTTACACATGCATACATCCAAGACTGCATGCGCTCTTATAGAGCAACTTAGAGCTGCAAAATTTGCTTATTAGGTTCCCGCTCTACAATTAAAGCTTTCTCCACATCATCAAAGGCTCATGAGGAAGCAGCACGAACACCCAGTGCTGAATCAAGCTATTGTAAACTCAAATATGCGACTGAAGCAAAGAAAATATTTGAACTGCAAGTCGCATAATGCAAATGGAATGTTTAAACGCGATGTATAACAATGAAAGGGTTTAGTGTGGACTTGAAAGTTTTATAGTAATTCAAGCACAAATAAAATTAACACTACATAACAAATGTGAACAATGTTACCCTTCTAGCTAAGCAGTATCTTTACTTTAAAAATAATGTTATAGTAGTTTAAATAGAAACTCATGAATGTCACTAAACATTCCAATTCTAATTAAACTAAATACACTAAGAAGTGATATTAGAAGTTAATTGAACTCAAGTAAATAAATCTCAGAACATATTTTTAGATAAATGATTTCCCTCTTTTTCCCTTCGTCTCTCTTCTGTTTCTCTTTCCCCTCTCTAAATCTAATATAACTATTTAAGAAACCCATGATTAGTCCCATAGTTTATAATGCTGTTAAAGATACAGTATTGGTTTTAGATTGTGATGCATATATAACATACTAGTAATTAGGTAAGGACATAATAAAACGGAAAGATGGAGGGGTGGATGGGTAGGAATAATGAAAAGATGAGTAAACGAGAGAGAAAGAAAGGAATTAAACACTTTATAATATTAGATATAGTTGTTAGGGAATTAATTATCACTTTTACAGTTTATAAAACTTTAATGTTTTTTTTTCTCTTCTCTTAGCCAAATATATGGCAATAAATATAACTATTACAGTAGTTAATAATTAACATTTTATTAGATGAACATACTATTAAATAAAATTTATTTCAATTGATAAGTTAATAGGTGATGAGAATATTTATTATCTGAATATACATGTTTCTAGAATAATTTTAGTGGTTGACAGAAGCTGATTAATTGTTATCTGAATGAATGAATGAATGACAATTTGAGTGGTTTATCTACTCAAATTAGGAGTTATAAACTCCAGGGAGAATATGAGTAGATTTAATGTTTTACAGTTTTGTAATCCATGTTTGTTTCTATTTTTTCAGATGTTCACAGTAATAACATACCTAAACAACATAGTTTCATTTTCACTTGATAAAATGTTTTCTAGCAAAATGTTTATACAAAATGGAAATGCTGTTTGATTTCCACATAAATGATTTATTATTAATGACTAGATTATACACACAGAAACAATAATTGTTTCTTTTAAAAGGTATCTCAATCAATATTAATGGTCTTAATTCCTGTAAAAGAGGGAGTCTACTCAAATACATCAAATTACAAAAATCACATATTTTCTTACAAGAAACCCATTTAATAGCCGAAGACATAAATAGATTAAACACCGGTCAATATACTATATTATCAAGTTCAAAACACTATAAAAAAAAGACGAGTAGCTATTTTATGGAGTAAAACAATTCCTACACCCACTATATTAGAAGTTCACAAAGACGACAAAGGTATGTTTTGTTCTGTCACAATAGAAATAAATAAAAAAATATACATCCTTATAAACTGATATTGTTTTCCAGGTATAGGAACAAACACAGTAAAACAACATCTAAATAAAGTTATTAGCCTATCCAAAGGAAACATAATTGCAGGAGATTTCAATTGCATCTTGAATGATGCTCATACTAACATGACATGTAAAGGAAGAATATCAGCCTCAGCCAAATTATTAAATGATTTTATTGAATTATATCATCTAAACGATATAAATGGCTTTGCAGAACCAGATTCACTTCCTTATACTTTCTATTCACACAGACATAAAACCAATTCTAGAATAGATAGAATTCTATTTTCTAACGAACTAACAGACTACTTACTAAAAACAAAAGTTATTTTGTGCCCCCTATAGGATCATAATTCTATTACTTTTGATTTACTAACCAGAGAAACTCAAAATGTTTGAATTAAAAGAATTCTGGTGTATATTACTAAATTAAAAGATTTCAAAGAATTCCTTTTCCTAGAGATATAAGACTTTATTTCTTTAAATGATACTAAAGATATATCAGAAATTTACATCTGGGATGCTTTGAAAGCATATGTATGGGAAAATTTGCATGTGGTACAACAATAAAAAGAAATCCTGGAATTAAGAATTGCTTGATATACAAGATAAATTAGATAAACTAAAATTAAACTTAAATAAAAATAAACAAAAGAAAGAGAAAAAGAGATCTTCACTTTAAATGATAAGTATTTGGAGATATTAAATCATAAAACTATGATTGGGTAGCCATGGTGGTGCAGTAGTTAGCATTGCCACCTCACAGCAAGAGGTTTTCCGGTTCAGTCCTCAGCTGGGGTGCCTTCTGTGCGGAGTCCTCATGTCTTCCTTGTGGTCATGTGGGTTTCCTCTGGTTTCCTCCCACATCCCAAAGACATGCTGTAGGTGGATTGGACACGCTAAATTGGCCCTAGGCGTGAGTGCTTGTGTGTGCCTTCTGTGGAAGGTTGGGTGCCGGGCTGGCAACTCGACACCGTAAAACACCACTGTCAATCATGAGCGGACAGGTGATCCACTGTGGTCACCCCTAACCAGGAAAAGCCAAAAGAAGAAAAAGAAATCCTAAAACTATGATTAATTTAGAGAAATTTAAATTCCTAAATTTTTCTATAAATTCTAGGTCTCTAAATCTCTTGGCAAATAAAACTAAGAGACTTGATAAGTTAAACCACATTAAAGAGATATACTCCCCTAAAAAAAGAAAATGGTCTCTGACTTACAAAATATCTTAGCTGAATTAAAAGAATTTTTTCTTAAAATAAATCAGAATTCCCAGATATTAAATCCTACAGATGAAATAAAAACAATCATAGCAAAACATATTGTCAAATCAACAAGTTAAAAATATAGACAAACCTATTTCTCTCATAGACATAAAAAAACAAATAAAACAAAGTAAATAAAGCACCAGGAAATGATGGCATTATTGAAGAAATTTATAAAATTCTCCCAAAATCGGCAATAAATTTTCTTCTTAAGTTTTTTAACATCTCGCAAAATAATACCACTGTACCACCATCATGGAAATACACTTTCATCTCACCAGTTTTAAAATCCAACAAATATTCCAACAAATGTTCATCTTATAGGCCTATTTCTTTGTTAAATATTGACTATAAAATGTTTGTCCATTTATGATGATAGATTAAAGTTTTTTTTTACCATCATTAGTAGAAGACCACCAAACTGGTTTTATTATAAACAGAAATACTTATGATAATATAAAAATAATCATCACTCTGATAGAATCTGCAAATAATTTAAATAAAAGACTTACGTTAATAAGTCTAGACATAAACTGTGCCTTCAATTCAGTTAATTGGGATTATTTATGCTTTTAAAGGAGCTAAATTTCTCAAGTAATTTTATAAATCTTATAACAAATTTATATGAAGGTAGTCTAGCCTATATTAAAATTGACACATCAATTTCAGAAAAGATTCCAATAACTAAAGGAACTAAGCAAGGCTGTCCTTTATCCCTACTCTTATTCACACTTATTATGGAACCTTGGGCTAATCTAATCAGAGAAGATAAAAAAATAGAAGGTTTTAAATTAAACTCCACTATTTCTTCCAAGGTACAATTATTTGCAGACAAGATATTAACATCAGGGGGAAATGCTTCCACGATAACAGCAGTTTTAATAATGTTAAGAATTTCCAAAAAAAAAGTCAGGATTAGCTTTTAATAATAATAAAACAAATATATTACCTATCTATCCAAAATAAGTGAAACTAGAACTAAAATATAGAAAATGTATACCATCGAATAATCAATTGATATATCTGGGATTGGTAATTACAAATAATATTAAAGATATTCAATTGAATTACAATAATTGCTTACTCAAAATAAAACATCTCATAAATAAATGGTACAAAATAACATTCTCTAGGAAATAAATGCTTTCTATTATAAAAATTATTATTCTCCCCAAAATATTACACAATCAATATCATTACCTCCTTCAAAGATTTTAATAAAGAAATTTAACTCAATAACTCTTACATTTCTATGGTATCCAAAAAAAAAAAACAAGAATAGCTTTAACTCACTACACAATAGACTGGTCAAACAGAGGTATAAACTTTCCTAATCTGGAATCCTATATAATGTCTTCTGTAATTAAATCGATATCTCTTTTAATTGATAAGTATTCCTCTAAATGGAAATCATATTTTACTCTTTTTTTATCCTGGGATTTTAGCAATTTTTTGAATATCCAAAAATCATTAATAATAAATAATCCTTTCTTGTGGATCTTAAATGATTATTTCTCTACACATTCATGTATATTACACAAATCAAATTCTATTCTACTCCTCTTAAAAGCATTTTGAAATTATATTTTTAAATTTAACAAGTACAAAGTCTGGTTATTCCTTCTTTTTCCCATTGCTATTACTCAGGGTCTTATGATTTCGGTAGATCATAAAAAAAATGTTAACATTCAAGGAGAAAAACTTAGTATATTGGTCTCATATGATAAATTGAAATAATTTGAACATTTGAGAGAAGAATTTGAAACAGATATTAATCTTTGGATATATCTACAAGAATGTAGACAATTTGTTTCAAATATATGGGATCTAATACCACCTGTCATAATGCAGTCAACACCAAAACTGATAACATATTTGATTATAACTACACAACGTAAAGTTCCGAATAAAAACAAATTATCACATATTTATAAAATAGCAATGATATAAACATACACCCTGGAAAATATTGGGATTATTTTAATTCTATTAACAAATATATTCCCAATGAGCAAGATAAACAAAATATACTGGAATCCGCTTACAAAACTACTTCATCTTTAAAATGGAGACTTTACACTTGGACATGTATGCATAGATCTTTTATTACTCCTTACAATTTGAGCAAGTTCAAAGAAAGTAATGAAATATATTGGAGATGTAAGAAAGTGTTGAAGGCTGATTGGTCACATATGTTTTATGATTGCATACTTTTAAAAAAATATTGGGCAGATGTAAATTACTTTTTACAAGTGCTGTTCTCAGATAATTTTATTTTTTTTTTAATCTTTAATTATATTTAACACACCCATTCATTAAAGTATTAAAAAAATTAAATACCCTTTAAGTTGGTCAATTCTGGCAGTAGCAAGGAAAATTATAACAATTAAATGGAAATCAGATACTTATCCTTCTTTTCAAGAATTTAAACAACTTATTACTGAAGTCTGCAGTCTAGAAATTCTGACCATTAAAACAAGATCTAACAGAAATACATCTAAACTTAATATGTGGAAAAAATTAATTGATTTGCTAGAAAAATAAGGAATGTATCTATTCGTATTACATTACTTAATTAAATATGTGAACGTCTCTGTGAATAGTTTGTTTATATATTATGTTAGTTAACGATTGTTAATATTCTATTTAATTTATATGTGAATATTTATGCTTTATTTGTTTATTAAATATCAATAAAGTTGTGTTAAAAAAAATAATGGGTCTAATGAGAGCTGAGTAGAGGGGGAACAATGACCTCTTTTTTCTTGGATAAGAACTCTTTTTTGATGAGGTGCGCCATGTAGAAGGATTTCCTGACTATTGTGGCGATGTGATTATCAAAGTAGAGACTACTGTCCACCTGAGTTCCAAGGTCTCTTATCACACCTTCAGCATTAAGTGGACTGTTCATGGGTACTGAGTTTTTAGCAAAGGGAATGACAATGCACTTTTTGGCATTGAGCTTGAGACCGTGGCTGTGACACCAGGCATCAGTCTCAGTGAGGCTCTTCTGTAGGATGTCCACATCATTTGGGCACTCAACTATGGCACCTAATTTGCAGTCATCTGCAGACTTCATCAGCCAGAGGCCCTCTGTGTTGGCTTGTACTTCAGAGAAGTAGATATCAAACAGGAGAGGACCCAAGACTGAACCCTGGGGTACTCCACTTGTCACAGGTTTGATGTCCAATTTGGAGTCAACAACTTTTACAGTGTGTATTCTGCAAGTGAGCCAGTTAGCAACCCATCTTGTGACATACGGATTTATACCCGGTTTAGTGGGTTTATTTATGATTCCAGAATGGCGGATGGTGTTGAAAGCCTTGGTGAGGTCAAGATCAGCTGTGTGAACTGTCTTACCCTGTGATTGAACATGGTGCTGTAGTGCAGGTGTGTGTGTGGGGGGGGGGGCAGTTTGTTCTGAAGTTCATGTAGAATGCAGCCTGGAATGTTGTCCGGCCCCATGGATGTTGTGTTCTTGGCTTTGGATAGTGCAGTTTTTACCTGCTCTGTTGTAATTGCAGGGGCACTGCATTCTTCTGGTATGGATATGGGCCCTTTAGGGGAGTGAGGGGAGGTAAAGTTGGCACTGAACCTATCAGCCAGGATGTTGGCGATATCAGTTTATTCCATAATTTTCATGCCATTGTGCTGTAACTCAGAGCATATTTGGGTGTCGCTGCTGAGATTCTTGACATAGCTATAGAATGCTTTCTGGGAGTCGGTGGCAATCTTGTTTTCATAGCCGGCTTTGGAGAATTTTATGAGGGATCTCGGCTTCTTATTGAGGCTGACTAGGGAGCTGCTCCACTCATGGGATTGTACTCACTTTTGCAACGGTTTCTTCCTTCTATTGTAGAGTTTGTTTATACCAGATTGGCTTCCATCTTTTAGAGGATAGCATCTTAGTTCTGCTAGGGATAGCACGATCCATGCACTCATGTAAGTGCATATATAGAGTGCATTTGTATAAGATTCGGCAGTCATAACTGTATTGTCCATCTGCATGGGTGCATGAAGTTGGCTTTGGAGAAATCTTTTACAGTGGTTTCCTCAATGGGTGGTGAGGGCAGGATGTGAATATCTATGGTGATTAGCTTATGGTCAGATCTGACCAACTAGGAGTTGACTTCAGGTGTAGAACACTGGTCACTCATGTTGGTAATGGCTAGGTCTAAGATATTATTGCCCCTGGTGGGGATGTGGATAAGTTATCTAGGGCATTGGAGTTTATGAATTCTAGAAAGTGTTGAGCAAAGGAGTTGGTCAATGAGTAATTTCCCCAGTTAATGGTGGGGTAGTTAAAATCACCTATTATAAGGGTGTTTGGTTGAACCCTAATATTTTCCAGTATATCAAGAAAAATGGAGTAGGAATCCTGTTGCATGGTGGGGGATCTGTAGTAAGCTACACTATGGATTGCAGTTTTTCCCAGAATTAGTTGCACTTGGATAATTTCAGATGCATTATGTTGGGCAACTAGCCTGGAGGTGTGGATATCCTTAATGAATATGGACACTCCTCCGCCCTTGGTGATCCGGTCCTGGTTATATCCTGGTAATGCATTCAGTCACTGCACATATATCTATGTTCTCCATTTTAAGGAGTGCCTCAAGTAAGTGCATTTTGAGGTTTAGACTTCTAGCATTGAGTAGCATTACCCTCTGTTTTTTCTTGCCTGTATCTGTTATGGTGGTGAGTTTGTCATTTGAACCTTGCCTAAAAAAAGGCACTATAGGGGTGGCAAGAGCCTTAGCCAGTATCTGGAATCCCAGGGGTGACAGGTGCATGCCATCTCTGGCAAAGCATCATGGCCTGTCGACAATGTCATCCCAGGCAGACAGATACTGGATCCCCTTGGAATGACACCAGAAGCTTAGCCAATTGTTGAAGTCAGTCATTTAGTCCTTGTAATACAGTATCATTCTGGGTAAAGGTAGAATGCTACTCAGAGCTAGGGTCATACCTGCCTGGATTACAAGATCAGAGAGCTCCTCCATGTCTCTCTTCATGTAGTACAGGAAGGTACATCTCAGGTCGTTCACACAAACATGGACAATGACTGTGTCATATTTGTACTTGTTGTGGAGTGACCTAAGTGCATGGGTTATGTAGCGGCTCCTGGCACCCGACAGGCAGCTAACAGTAACCTTCTCCTTGTCTATTCTGGTAAGTGGAACATCAGTGTGTCTGACTATAGAGCCAACTATGACTAATGTGTTAGGCATGTTGTTTTGCCTTATGGTCTGTGGTTGAGTGGCACACTGGGTTTGTGTGTTATGTGTCTTTTGGGTGGTGGTTGCTTGCGTTTCTGCTTTGGAGATCTTTGTTGCTAGGGCAGATTCTTATTGAGAGCCTCTGAGAATGTTTTTGTGTATCTATGTGCGGGTTTTGGTGGTGTAGGTATAGTGGGACTATATGATGAGTGTGGTACAAGTGTTTACCTTCTCCTCTTGACTGATAAGTTCAGTCTTGGGTTGAGAGAGCTTTGCCTCCAGTTTGGCAAGATAAATGTATCTCTCACAGGTTGTAGTGTTGGGTGGTAGGAGGAGAGGGTTGTCAGTGTACATGAGGCAATTGCTACATTGCCCCAAGATGTCCAGATTCATCAGGTAGACAGGAGAGAACACTAGGAGCTGTCCCTTGGACATACCTGGGTAATCACTATTTTCCTCTGGACAAGTGAGGGAAGTAAGTACTAGAGCTGCTTTCCTTGAAGCAACTAGAGGAAGATAAGTACAAAAACTCCTAACCACTAGGAAATGAGAAAGGTTGAGTGCTTCAGTGATTTGTAGGTTATTTAGTGCTTACAACTGATCTAAACCAGTGCTTAGCATGGAAAAGCAGATTCAAGTGCTAAAATTAAGAAACTGGCTAATTCTAAGGGAAAAACTGAAGAGCATTTTTTATGGCACCGAGAATAGTTTAATCCTAGCTAAGCAGAGCTGAGCGATGCTCAAAACGGCGCAAACATGGGTTTTTAAGTAGAAAGATGAAAGGGATAGAAATAGCCCAAACAGCTAATAAAACTACAGTTTCTGAGCTGAAACCACTCATCCAGTGACAGATAGGCTGTTCCAAAGCTCACCACTCTCACTGATGAACAGAGAAGCTTATCTCTATCCTAGAACGGTCTGGTCAACACAGGAACTTACAAAACAGCCCAGAATTCAGCAAACTAAAAACTGGACTTTACTAGATCTAGAAAGGCAGGAAATGAGTTGAGGGATAGGATTTTTTTTTTTTTACATTTTTATGTTTTTATTTGTTTTTATAGTATGCAAATTTAGAAGGTTTAAGCTATGTCCATGTAGTACTCGTTCTTTAAGTATATCTGTCATGTGACTAATTAGTACTGTAGGTCTGTATATTTAATGGAGTTATTAGTAGAGTGTGTTATTGTCATCTGATGAAGCAGCAGGAGCTGCAAAAGTGCTTATGGCTTGCCAATAAAACTGTATTTTATCCTAGAGCAGTGTGCCATTTTTGAGTCCAGTAGTGTTTTTGGATTTTATGGTCTTATTTTTATTGGATTCATTTATTGTTGAAAGTTGGATAGTTTGCCTATATATCATTCATCATTCTGCTTATCATACTGCAACTGCCTCATTGATAAAACAAACAGAAAGAAAAAAATAAAAGTATAATATACTTACGAGTAATCAGCATTCATCTACAATTATTTCATTATTTACCCACTTATGGTTTTGTTAAAGCACTCAAACTTCCCCCTCACATACAGTGTGATAAATTGTGAGCAATGCAAGAGGAGTGTGGATTCTGCTTAATTTCTTGCCAAAAAGCATCATAGAAAATATGTTGACTGGGACTTTCTAAAGTATAAAGTACTCCAGTATAGTAACAGAGAGAACAATCTAATTGTTTCTTCAGATAGATATTAACAAAATCAACAACACTTTCTCGTGCCTGCAAATAGAATCATCATGCTGAATTAAGGTAACCAATAACATAACAAAATCATTTCAATTATTTAAAAGCATTTTCCAGACAAAAGCTGAATTGCTCTTTTAAAGATCACAGCTGACAAAAAATGTTTGCATCATAGTCTTTCAAATGGTATAATCTTACTGATAAATGTAAAATACAGCTAACACAATTTTTATATATTTTTGACAAACTGTGACTTAATTGAGTGGTCTTTACTAACCCAAATACCATTTTCCATTGATAGGCAAATCTGCATCCACTTGCCAGCTTTCAAGACTACACATTGCAGAAATATAGTGCATAGAACACTTAATGAGACAGCAAAATTTCCCTGTGTGTCCCTTGAAACATTTATCATCCTTCACACATACCACACTATCAGTGAAAAATAAAACAGATTGTCTACTAGCATTTTGTAATATGTCTGAATGAGCTGGAAACAGATTCTAATTGTAGGAGGTTAGCGTAGTAGTTAAGGTGTTTATCTTATAGATGGAAGATTCAGGGTTGGATACTGACCTGGTATAATTAGCTAGGCTTAAAATGGCCCACCTGGTCAATTAGCCTAGTGCTAAGCTAAAGAGCGGCACTGTCTGACAAATGGTTTTATTCTGACCACTATTGACTTGTTTGTGACTAAATATATTAAACATTATTTTTTTAAGATTTGCATTCAAAACAAGATCCTAGGTATATGTTATAGTGTAATAACTAAGCATTAACAGCATCTAGCTGACTAAAAATAAATATGAGTGCAGAAAATAAAACACACTGTATAAGAGCTTAAATTTCTCATGAAAATTATGGAATGCAGAGCTCCAAAACGGTACTGAATGTTACCAAGCACCTCGAGGCTCTTTTTTTTAAGTCATAAGATGGTAGGTGCATTAAAACATAGCTGATTATAAAGTTAGGAGGTTGTTTTTCTTTGTCCATGTTGAGTACTATTCATTACTATACTACAAATGCAAGAAAATCTGTGCCTGATAATAGTTGCAAATGGATGCTTTAAATTACAGAAAATACTGTATGCTGAGGCCTGATGGCAACTAATGGCTTTATTATGACATAAAACCTATAAGCAAGTGCAAACCCGACAACTTTTACACCTGATAATTTATAACCTATAATAATTTTCTAATGATTTTTATGGAATATGCTCATTTAGTTTTATAAAAAAAAACTTTTGTCAAGGTTGTGAAAATCATTAATGATGGATGCATTTATTTTTTGTTCATTTGGCTGGTCCATTAACAGAGCATGTGTATCATGACAGTAGAGACTGGTTATTAACCTGACTGAATTTCACCAGTTTTTATTTTTTTTACTGCAGACACTGACTAACAACCCATTTTCTACTGCTGTTTTTCATGCTACTAAAGTTGTTTAACACTCTCATGAAACTTCATGTCAGTCTACTTCTCTGCCTTGTCTCAAAAGCTATATGTGCTTCCTTTTGAGAAGAGGGTTATCTTTACTTAACTAGTACACTCACAGTAACCAGTTTTATAATAATAGTTCCTCTTTCTTTAGTACATTTACCTTCACTGTTGTTCCCTTTATGTCCTTTTTTTCATTGGAATGTGTATTTTTTGACTATTTGAAGATCTGCAATATATATTTTAAAAGTTCTTTGTACTTGCTCTTGTTTTGTCTAAAGCAGGGAGCACACATCTAGTACCTTCATAGTTTAGTGTGCAGAAGCCCATCTGGATGCACAACTACATCATACTGTAAGACAGCAAGCATCTAATATGACATTTCCATGGGTATATGTCATAAGATCAACTTTTCACAAAGGCAAACTGCATATGGTCAAAGCCATATGATCGACTTTCTGAAAAGGCAAAATATTTGCACTAAGATTGATGTGTGACGGGGATCAGTGAATTTGTCCTATTCTCCACTGTCATGTAATCTCAGAGTTGGTATATATATAATTTCTAAAAGGTTTGGGGAGTGCTGCCCTCTATTTAGGGGGCGCATGGGTGTTTATTTCCATAAAAAAATATTTATGTATTTTATGTGTGTTTACCGGGAAGATCTGACTGAGCCAAAAAGCCCCTTTTTCAGCAGAGGACTAGGGAGAAAAGTTCCAAGTTACATAGTAAACAATGTTATCCCAGAATGTAAAAAATAACAGGTTACATAGTAAACAGTGAAACAACTAAGTTGAAATGAATGAAAAAACAGTAAGAGTAATACAAATAATGCAATAAAGATGGTTAGTCACACATATTAAACATAATTGTTGGTCATCGAATGCTAAATCATTATGTATTTTCACTTAGGGGGTGGGGTGGTAGCATCACCAAATTAAACAATTAGAGCAAAATATACAGTAAAATTATTAGAGTAGAAATATACAGTAAAAATATACATATTTTGGTTGTTTTCTGCTTTTCGACTTTATAGAAAGTTGATCATAATGTCTTGACCATATGCAGTTCTATTTTCCAAAAGTTGATCTTATGACATATAAACCATGCCCTTACTTACTTCTTCTCGTGTATCTACATCTGTATACAGTGTTTAAATAGCTGTATTTTATTATTTATATGGTTTGCTGGTTAGATGAACATTTTTCTGTCATTTTAAACTCCTGACATGCATTGGTACTATCAGTCAAATATCCGTACTATGGCAACTCTTAGCATCATCAGTCAAAAGACAGACATCATCCCTAAGTTCTTCTAGTCAAACATATCAAGACAATTGAATTAGCCATACCAACAAACTATATTCATATGTGAGTACTGTATTCAGACTGAACACATTTTGTAACTCTTCTTGTTCATCATCTTATTTTAACAATCGTGAAGTCATCACATTAATTTTTCATACATAACTCAAGCTGCCTAATTTGTTCGTCAGTCAACTATACCGAAACTTGAATCACCTTACACATAGAGATGATGCTCCACAACTCACTGAAAATGTTTCTATTTGTTTTCTCACCAATGATGATATATTAGCATCATTTTATATGCTGACAGTACTTTGTATCCCACCTTTAGCTACCTTTAACACACTACTAATGGCGTTATTTCAATCATGGCCAGATTAGCTATAGCAATAACTTTTATTACTCATTCACTAACCACTTGCATCCATTCCCACTGCAATCTTTGCATTAATGGTACTAGAAGCTTCTGATATCTTCATTCTGCTTTAAAATCATTTGCTCTCATTAATGGATATAGATTATGATCATAGTCTTGCAGTACAGAAACTGCCTACAGTGTTTATTGTCCCTTCATCCCCTCAAATGAAAGCGTTTTTTCTCTTTACAGTTTTTTTAATTATCACTTACATTCACTTTCAGATATTCAGCTGAGTGGCATTCTGTGAGTACTGCTCATCTTCCATGTATATTATCTAATCCCAGATGTAGGCATACTATTGCTTTCATAATCATTCCAAGAGCAGTGATTTGAAACTATGTGCTGTATTTTATTTTTCCTTCACCCCTTCTACATGTAACACAACTACAAACACAAGTTTTGCAGAACATGCTAGTTATCTTTATTGTCTTTCCCTGGGATTCAATAAAGCAAGTTTACCATGCCAGAATAGCGTAGCAGCTTCTGCACAGAATATGGTGGGTGAGCAATTCAGTAAACAAGGTTGGGGGTGTGCACAATCCTGCCAGCAGTATTCTGGCATGGACACCATTGAATAATGCTAATTACCTCATTTTCTGGTGAAAACCATGCACATGAGGTGAATAAGTAATTCAGTAAGCAGGCAGGCATGCATGTCAGAGCAGTGTCCATTGCAGAAATGTATTCGGTTACTAACCATGTACATTTCTGCAAAAATCAAAATGGGAACATAACAGTTCAAAGTAAAACATGTATTATGACTATTAGGCATGCCAATGGCCAAACATATGGCCACTGGCATGGAAAACAGTTGCAAAATTATAAAAATAAATGTTTTTTTTTTTTTTTTGGCCAATGTTGGCCATTTAAGTGTAGTGCAGCTGTGTGCAAAAGAGATTGTGCAGAAAATAAAAAAAAAAAAGTGACAGACAATTTTAAGTGAAATCTGCATTTTGCCATTATACTGGGTAGCATGCAGAACCAAACCAATAACAGGTGTCACTGGTTGCTTAGGAGAAAGGTTCTGGTGTAGTGGTGTAACAAGGGACTAAGGCAGTGGGGTATGCAAATGAGCTAAATTTATTGAATAGCAAAACCAGAGACCATGTCTGCCTGCACCTAATCATGTAGGAGCTATAATGCTGCAGTGTAATCAGGAGAAGAAGCTGACACGAAAAAAGGGTGTGTCATGCTTGGTGTAAGCACATCGGGGCTCCGCTGACTCTATTTGCCCTTAGCTAAGTACAGCTAAGCAAGAGGGTGTGTCTGAGCTAGTTCATGAAATGCTTAGTGTGTTTGCATCCCTGGGAGGGTCCTTTCTGCTAAAAACTGTTTACTATAGCTGGAGGGTTTTGTGCAGCACACCACAGGGCTTAAACACAAGGGATACATGGAAAAAAAAAAAAACAGGAACCAGCAGAAGTGTTTACATATGAGCAGCAGGTGTGGGCAGTGTGCTCTGGGGCTTAGAAGTGGTGGAAATGGGAAGGGAAAAAGGGGGAAATAGCAGAATTAAGGCACTCAAGTACAAATACTGTAGCTGGCAGGTGGAATGTATCATATTCAGCCAATCACACAGGCAGCATCTGCAGCACAACAGTATAAACTATGCAAACACTTTTCAGTCTGGTTTTTCCCACAAACATTGTACCATTGGTGTACACACTTCGGGGAATTTCAACTGACAAAATGTTAGGGGCTGCTGTCGCTTTGATACATCAGTATGTACTAGTGGCTGAGGATGGTGATGAGGATAATGCTGACATCCACTGCAGACTGAGGAGGAGGAAAAGGGAGTTCAGACCCAGGTTAACCTACCAGGGGCTACAAGATCAGGAGATAGTAGAGCACTACAGGGTGGACAGGGACATACTTGGGACCCTATATAGAATTAAAGCCTTCCTTACCCCAAATTCCAGGGCAGCCACAGCCCGTTCACACCTTCTCTCTACCCTACTATATGCCTCTCCTGTCCTCACTCACCTTAACAAATCTGATCTGGCCAAGCTCTCATCCTGCTATAATCACATTGCCAGGTTCGTTACAGGCCTACCCTACATAACACACCACTGTACTAACCTGAAAAAGCTTGGATGGATAGAATTCCCACACCTTCTTCACCAGTCCCAACTCATCGAAGCCTTCAAAATCCTTAAACAACCTGAGAATACCCCAGCACTAAAAAACTTAATGACTCCCTACTCCAATCTAAGCTGCCTTGGCTCAGCAAACAGACTCCTTGTCCAAACAACTAAATCTCTCAACCTAGGTGGTGACGCGCTATTTGCCAACACCACTGGTAAAATATGGAACTCTCTCCCAAATAACATCACGCTTGCAACTTCTCTAAGTCAATTCAAAAGTAGTCTAAAACTCCACTTCAAGTCACACTGGCTATGTCCTTGCTCAAACCCAGACTAGCTCTGTGCCATTAACTAAAACATAAACAACTAGCTAAGATGATAAGTACTTTGTATACTGTGATAAAGAAATATGTATCCTGTCTAACTCTATGTCATTATACTGCCTACCGTCCTTGCTAATATGTTATTAATGTTACATTTGTAGTAATCTCAGAAATAGTAATGGCAGTCTTGTACTTGTATGTAAATAGCCTATGTTTTTGTTAAGTTCTTTCAGCTCATTTACTCTACCTAATTATCAATATAACTCTGGAGCTTTTCTCCCCGGGCCTCCGCTGAAAAAGGACATGTATCCAGTCGGACCATCCCGGTTAACAAATGTAAAATAAATAATAATAAATAAATAAATAATACTTCAGCAACTCATCGAGCTGTGCCAGCCTCACCTCTGCCCCAGAGCCAACAAAGGGAAACCCATCCCAGTGGATACCAAGGTACATGTAGCCTTAAGTATACTAGCTACAGGTACTTTCCAAAGACCTACTGGGGACATCATGGGGGTCTCACAGGCATCTGCATCCAGGGTACTCCACCAGTTCCTGGATGCCATGCTACCACATGCTAGTGAGCACATTTACTTCCCCAGCACCCCTGAGGAGAGGACCAGTAATATGCACCTCTTCCACCATGTAGCAGACTAACCAGAGTTACTGGGTGCTATAGACTACACAGACATCCATATCAAAGCACCACCCGGTGAAGAGGGTAGGGTCTACGTAAACTGCAAGGGCTTTCACTCTGTCAAATGGCAGGTCATGTGAAATGCCCAGGGCATTATCATTAATGTGTGTTCTGGCAGCCCTGGAAGCTATCACAAATCTCACATCTGGCATTCTTCACAGCTGTACCAGGGATTTGCCAGGGGTGACATCTCATATGGCCATCTGGTGGGGGATGCTGGCTATGCACTGGAGCTGTGAATGATGACAGCCATCAGAAATGCACACACACTCAAGAATGCCATAATGAGGCACATGCACAAGCCAGGATCATTATAGAGCATGTGTTTGGGATGCTTAAGTCATGGTTCCACTGCCTTGACATATCTGGTGCAGCCCTGTGGTACTTTCCAGCCACATGTGCACACATCTTCATAGTATGTGTCATGCTACACAATATGATCCTGTGGAAACAGCTGCAGCAGGAATATCACGGGGAAGGGTCACACAGCCCCCTACCATTGCCAAGGTCCCCACAGTCACAGAGGGACTCGGAGGAGGAATTCCCTGAGCCAGCTCCTGTAGACAGATGGAGGCATGTCCAGTATGCCCTGGCCTTGGCAAAGAGGCAACACATAGCACACACACTGACATTGTAGGGACTGACACCTCTCTCTGACTCTCACACACTGTAAAATGGATGCCACACACATCACACTACCTGTAACTTACCATGTATAGGCAGGGTACTGCGTGCATCTGACATAGGCAGCCCTCAAGCACTGTCCTCACAACTGCCACAGGTACAAGGTAAGACAGTCTTCTTAACAATAAATGAATGGAGTAGTATGTTCTGGTAGCATATCTATGGTATCGCTGCATGCAAGCAAGGGAATGGGGTGGCCTACTGGGATAGCAGCAGACAACTGACAGCTATGTGGGACACCAGGAAATGTTTGCCCAATACTGGCTTTCCCACACTATGCAGTAGTACTCGAGGTGCAAATCCCACTGCAGTATATATGGGGGGGCAACTAACTGGGGGATCATAGGTCACAGGCATTGATGTCAATGAAGGTGTCCCATACTCACCCTACACCCTCACCCAGCAAGTCAGCTACAGAAAACCATGAAGAAATGTCTGGCAAAGGCTCACAAATGGTGACAATTATGAAATACCCCTCTACAGACTTACACAGTGATAGTACAGCAGGTCCTGGAGTTGCAGTAAGGCTCTGAAGGGTAAGAAGTCTGAAACTCAAATGTATGCCATTGCAATCTGACCTGTGGTCTTTAGTGATATGCCTCTAGTCTCCAAGACAGGGCACAATACGATGCTAAATGTATCCAAAATGTAAAGCAAATATCAGCACAGTCTGTGCAAATGTGCACAGTTGACAGGTGTGCCCCCCTCTCCCACTGCCATATTCTTATAGAAATGCAGTAACATGTATGTTTGTAGGGGAAATAGCAGAGCACACATTGCCAGGGCTGTCCCAATAAGCATGATAACTTGTTGCATGTCCACAATATGCAGGGGTCAATGAGCTATGTATATGTGTGGTTAATACTGTCAGGATGTGACCAGCACTTACTCTCGGCTATTGTGTTGTAGTGGCCCAGGTAGAGTACTGTGATTGAAAGGACCATGTTCCAAGAACTGCAGGGCCAACTATTCTGCATGTCAGCTACACCTATGGTAGGAGTTGCACACTGTCCAGCCGTTAATATCTGTTATTGCAGGAAAGCTGGACAGGGGACCACACATATGGACAGTACACAGCTTGGAGTAACCTACACAGTGCCTACCATGCCTCTCAACTGTATGACCTATTGCAGAATGTCCAGAGGTTTGCATCATATTTGTGGTCTGTATATCATGAAATAGTGGATGTCTGGCAATTCACTGGCAAATCAAGACTAAAGTCAGAAAATAATGACAGATTGTAGTGTCAGACTTCATGCCCTATAAGAAAAATGCATGCTAATGCAAAACCTGTTACTGAATCACCTTTCTAGGTTTGTAAGGCCAATACCTGAACATGATTTCTATATTTAGGCCTTTTTCCCCTAATAACTTATGAATTTTTCCAGATGTCTGGCTCTCAAATGTTGAGAGGTATTGTGCCTAGTAGGACAGCAGGTACCTGAAGGTCAGTATACTGCCAGTATATAAAAGGTTGCCACCTTTCTGTGTCAGCACTAACAGCATGTGACTGGCCAACAGCCATACCCCTGGAATGACACAGGTGGTCACAGAAGGAGTACAAGTATGCCTTGTATATCTATTCTGCTTGTCCTAACATTGCATTTGCCTTTCAACTATTTGAAAAACAAGAAAGGGTCATGTCAAATCAGCAATGGCAGACAGTGGGAAAGCAGACATCATGCCCATAAGAGCAAACAAGCAATTACCAAACTGGTCTCCCAACTGGCTATGTTTGGCATAACATTATTAACACCCTGCCCCCATTTGTGGGCCTTTGACTGTCAGATTTGGGTATGTCCAGATGTAACCTAATAATAACATACAGCAACACAAACCATCTAAGGACCACATCAAATGGAGTGGTGGAATGATGGACAACCTGCTAAATAGGTACATTCAGAGATGTGAAATCCACAGCCTTGTGTGTGATGTTACTGCATTTACCCCACTCACATCAGAATTACAAATACATAACAGTAACCACTGTGGCCAAAGCCTGTGACTGGACTACAGAAGGACAAAGAGACACACACAAGAATGTGAACACCAGAACAAATTGTGCAGTAACATACATGCCATGCAGTGTATGCAGTCAGTAAACATCACCTGCAAATACACAACACACACCTATGTAAGTGGAGCTCCACAACAAAACAAAAACCCAAACAATGGACACCTCAGAGGCAAAAACACATGAGAACTCCACAAACCTACACACCACAGACCATGTAGACTCCACACACCAGGGTCTTGCAAACACTAAGGCCTTACCCCAAACCTCAAACACCTACCCTACACAGATATGCTAATAGGACTGTCCCTCTACCCCATTCCATACAGACTCTGCTGAGGTGACCCCTATCTGGCATACAAAGCAATCCAGACCCTGCCTTGACCGGACTGTTGCACATCTGGAACTCAAGGCCCACTCCATCAACCTGTAGGTGCAGCATCGACCTGAGCTGTGATATCAGTACAGCTTGTCAGTGTGACAGATATGTGTACCACACACACTCACATCTGTGGAATATACTCCCTGTCAACAGCAAGCCAAGTGCCTCAATACTCCTAGTTATTTGCTCCCTGTATAAGTGTATGAGAAACACAAAATACAGTCCTGTGATTCCACCTGTGTCCCTGTGGACAGGGGCTCTGTGTGCTGACATGTCATAAAAAGGGCTGCACTCTTGTCTGCATGGGTTATAAGGGCTTCAGGACGAATACCCTACTAACATCATAGCAACCTATCAACCTATACACAACTGTCTGTCAGTGGTTCACCACATTACTCTGTGCTCTGCCACTGACTTACCCAGAAGTCACAGTGCTATGTGGGATATACTACACATATAATGGACATTTCTGCACAGTTGAATTAACTCTGTACCCACGCCC
This sequence comes from Protopterus annectens, assembly GCF_019279795.1. NCBI lineage: Eukaryota > Metazoa > Chordata > Ceratodontiformes > Protopteridae > Protopterus > Protopterus annectens. The sequence continues at coordinate 843,171,832 of NC_056729.1, forward strand.
ATACCTCTCAATCTCTGACAGCAAGACATCTGGACAAGGTCATAAATAAAAGTGGGACAAAGTTCCAATGATAGGCACGTGTTGTAAATATTGCCCTTACATACAGACAAAGTTGGTAGAATAACAGGTTTTACAGTAGCAGGAATTATTTGTAGGTTATGAAGTCTGCAACACTAATGCCTGTCATTTTGTAACATCAGTCTTCAGTTATATGCAACTAACTTGCATAAAAACACAAGTTTATGTAGACTGGACAAAACTTCTAGACAAACACCTGAACAATCTGCCAAAAACTGTAAAGTTGAGAGGTATAATGTCTTTTCAGGTAAGAAGAATACCACACAAGCAGGAGATCCCCAGCCAATATATAACCGAGTTGCTGGACTGTTTACACAGCTTCATCAGTCAACTGGCTGTAGCCACACCTCTCAACTGGGCTTTTTGGCCAAGAATGTATATAGTCAGGCTCATAATATTGGTCTGTGCATCATACATCTTGTATTCTTCTGGTAAAGCACTGTGATGTTCTGAAGATGTCTGTCACTAGGTAATGACACAATAAATTCTATTGTCAGACTTCAGATATGTCAGAAAATGTCTGCTAAAACAAATTCAGTACTTCTAGCAAATTCCTGTTTACTTTTGAAAGGCATATAGCACACAAAACACTGGACCAGAGTAGTGCTATCTCTGGAATGGAGACCCACTCTCCCTATAGAAGGTCATACAGGGCATGCTCCTACACTTAGAGAATCACAGGCCATGTTGGAACCCACATCAGACTACATAACTGTATTGTGCATATATGTATTTGCATACAGACAGCTATGTATACCTTAACTGTCCCTATACACACCCATCAGACAGGATTACCCTCTGATAGCTGTAGGTGGCCCATATGTGATATACCTGCATCTGTTTTATGTGATACACAGACATATATATGGGCAACATATAAAAATATGTCAAGCATACACACACATAGACGTGGGGATGAGAGAGACAGTGAAAGAAAGAGAGAGAGACACAGGAGGACACACAAAGAGTGAGTTATACACAGGGATACCCTGAATGGCATAGAGTGATGTCCTGCTGTGGACAGTGCCATACCGGTCATAACCAGTCGCATGTGCCAGCATGAAGGTAAGCTCTATTGTGTAACACTACTGAGGTGGGGGTTATAATATCACTTCACCTGCCTGTGTGTGTGTGTGTGTCTGTCAGTAGGTTTAAGTATCAGGAGGCCATTCCCACTCAGTACACTTCCCATTGCCTTACTTCACAAGATCTGCTGCTGTCATTCACATTAGAAGAACCATTTGATACCTGTTAACCCTATAAGCCCTGTAGCACATGCGGTAACTGTGTAACACTATAGTACAAATAACTAGATAGGTAGGGGTTCTAATCTCAGTCCTGCCAAATGTAAATGTGTGTATGTATTGTCATTCCCCTCAGAAGTACCTTTGGACAGCCTTCAACCATAAAAGCTCTGTGTTCATGCAATGACTACATAACAGTATAGTACAAATAACTAGATAGGTGGAAGTTCTGTTTTTAGGTCTGGCAAATATGTGTGTATGTAGAAGAGTTTATAAGTGTGCATGTTTGTAGGATGAAGTATTTTGAGGAGTTCCCCACCCACAGCACTTCCCAGTTCCCTACTTTAGTAGTCTTGCTGATGTCATTGCCCTTAGAAGCACCTTTGGACAGCACTCAGCCCTACCTGCTCTGTATAGTACATATAACTAGATAGGAAGGGGTCTACACTTAGTTGTGGCAAATGTGTATGTGTGTTTATGTGAGTGAATGTGTTTGTAAGTGTGCATGTTTGTAGGGTAATGTATTTTGATGCCCTTCACACACAGTACATTTCCCATTGCCATACTTTACAAAGGGCTCTTGACATAATTCACCTTAGACATACCTTGCAACACTGTTAAATCCTATAAGCTCTGTGGCATGTGTGATAGCTGCGTAACACTGTAGTACACATAACTAGATAGGTCGGGGTTCTAATCCCAATACTGGCAACTGTGATACTGTGTGTGCATGTGTGTATTTGGGTGAGAAACATATCCTCTGGGGTTGTGGGTTATACCATTTTGAGACATGCACCACCCAGTACATGTCCCATTGCCCTACTTTACAAGGCCTGCTAATGTCATTCACCTTAGATGTACCTGTGTACACTTGTCAGCCCTCAGCTGTGTGGCGTGTGCAATAACTGTGTAATACTATAGTGGAAATAATTAGATAGATAAAGGTTCTAATCTCATTACTGACAACTGTAATAGTGTATGTGAAGTATATCCCCTGTGGCTGCTTTGTGTATAGGTTATACCATTTTAAGGCCTGTTGGCCCCCTACCCATGACATTACTTTAGAGCCTGTTAATGGCATCTGCCTCACATGCACCATGTAACACTATACAACCCATACCAGTCATCTGTACAGATATACATAGAATATCCAGATGTTTGCAACCTATATGTGGTCTGTGTCCCCTAACAATGAGCATTCCTGTGATATCATAGCCAAATATATCATAATTACTGGAGTGACACATATGCTAGCATCAGACATCGTACCTGACTGATACATCATGCTGATACAAAGGCTGTCACTTGTGCATGTTTGTAGGCGCAGAAGATGAGACCAATTGCTATGTCTGGTGGGTTATCACACCATCCATGAAGGCATTTGAAAGATTAAATGTTGTAAGACGTTGTGTGTTATGTCCTAGGCATATAATCTATGTGGAGCATGGCATGTGTATGCAGCAATATAGTACATACAAGTGGATACGTTGGGTTACTAATAAGTCTGTTGGCAACTGTGTACATGTTTCTGTATGCACAGCTACTGTGACTGTCTTTAGTGTGTGTATGTGATGGCTATACCATTTTGCATACCTCTTCCACCCTGTGAACTCTCTCCTATTGCCAATGTAGTATCAGCCCATACAGATGTCATCCACCTTACACGCATAGTTACACAGTTTCTAACACCAAGCCACTGTGGTGCATGCAATGGTCAAATCACTGTGTATTGTACATTAATAGATGGCTAGGTCATCTAGTCTGAGAAGTGTCACCTCCATCTGCATGTGTGTTTCAATGCATGTCCTCATGCAGTGGTGTGTGTGTGTGTGTGTGTGTGTGTGTGTGTGTGTGTGTGTGTGTGTGTGTGTGTGTGTGTGTGTGTGTGTGTGTGTGTGTGTGTGTGTGTGTGTGTGTGTGTGTCAGATAGCTGTAACATGTTAAGGGCTTCAGAACCCACTATTCGCAATCCTAACAGCCCCTGCCATTGTAACCCACTTGGATAGTAGTGGCAGGAACTGCCACACTACAGTGCTATTTCTGTTGTGTATCTAATGCTAGCATTCTTAAGACTGTACAGGTAGGGGCTGTACTCAGCCCTTCATCAGATGGCCCATGTACAGAACTATGACTCTGTGTGCACTACCATCACAAGAGGCCAGAACTGCATATGAGATAGCAGACACACATGATGTTGATTCTCAGCTTAGACTAACACAGGCTGACCTGTGGCAGGAATACATACCCCAAACCTGTCATACACAGTACCAAACATACCCTCATCAACTGCATGATGTTTGAGTGGATGGGACAGAAATGGCAGGGGCAACAGGTGCTGATAGATGAATCTGTTGCAGTTAACGTAATGGCTAAGCTTGTGAGGGACCTAGTGCCAGTACTCAAGTAACCTATGCTGTATGTTTGAACCTGTTGTCCTACAGAAAACCCAGGTGACATGCATGAAGGCTAGGTGGCTATGTCAAGGGTATGTATGCATTGTCATACTGTCTGCTACTATTGCCCCTCCTACACTGTTGCATGTAAGCACACCTGGTAAACATGTACATATACAGCTGTACCTTGACTATGAAAAGCTCACTCTGTTTCCACTCTGCCTTACTCATCATTGCTACTGTCAGCAGGCCCACAACCTGCAGACACACAGACAGCTGAAACATACATACAGTACATGACACTACAGTCAGTCATCAGTACTGACAGCAATAATGCATCTTGACTAACAAGTGCATACACCTTGATTTGTAGCCATAACTATTGGCATCAGACAACATCTTACACAGCATTACATTCCTACAATGTACTATAGTCACCCTGTGCATCAGACCCATATGAGCATGTCTGTGCATCGATGGTATGGATAACAGGGATGTGGCACAAGTATCATCACATGCACAGGGTGTGGTGTTGGATTTCCAGAGGCCTAGGCTGGGACATATGGCTGACATTTTGTGTGTGTGTGTGTGTGTGTGTGTGTGTGTGTGTGTGTGTGTGTGTGTGTGTGTAGAGGGGTGGTGTTCAACTGGGCTGTGCAGAGGAACTATGCGTGCCTGGTGTTGACTGGCTTGTGATAGGGATGTATGAGTGTTTGCACTCCATCAAGCCATATAGATGCCTGACACAAGGCTATGTTGCACAGCTGTGTACTGTATTTGGCAGGATGTATGGTTCACCATCGTTTGGCAGAGACATGGGAACTGTTTTTGCCAGGAGTCTCACTGGCATCACCAGGCCCAAAGACAGATGCAGTACTACTCCCCAATGGTGACTGCTGTCTGCTGGATCTGTGACCCTGATGGGACTGGTCAGGACAATGAGCCTATGGCCTGCTCCAGTGTGATGTGGACAGCACTCTCCCTTTGGTAGTGCTGGTGGTAATGCCACTGTGGGACTGAGGATGTGCACAGCCACATGGGCTGTCAGCTGATCTAGTTGCTGACCTACGTCCACCTGGCTGATGACCTACTCCCACCACATGCTCAAGCACAGACATTGCACGGTTGAGCAGTGACAATGTCTTACCCCACTGTCTATCTACGACATCGGCAAAATGATATATGGCATCACAAATGCCTTGAAGGTCATCATGCATGTCAGGAAGCTCTGCATTCATGACCCTGAGCATCTGTCTGGTGTTGCGGTCAGTACATGCCTGTGCCTCCATGATGGACCATAACATGTGCCTGGTGACACCTACTGTGGCACTTTTAACAGGGGCTTGATGGGCAGCAGTCATCCATTGAGCACGCCTGTCCATCTGCCTGTGTGTGACCTCACCTGCTCTCTGGCTATGGCTGTTGTCTATACTCACACTTGCCATAGTCAACACACTAGCCAGTTCTATGCCAACACCCTCCAACTGTCCATTATCTGTAGCTGTTGGGCACTGGGTATGTGTGGGCATACTGACTGTGTGTGGGGACATAGTGGGTAAAAGTGGGATACCAAACAATGGCACAGATTCAGGCCCCAACAACCCCACCTGTGCCTCACTATGACCACCATCATCATGGAAGTCCGCTAAGACACTGACAGCAGGTTGTGAGGAGGAGAGACACCAACCCCAATGTTCACCTATGAGGGAACAACAACATATGTAAATTAATACCCTGTCGTATTATGTTTGCTGATATCCACACACACACACACACACACACACACATTCCTGGTAAAGTCTGGCAAAGCTTTGACATCTATGGGCCCTTCAGGCCAGACCTTACAATAGTTCTGCCTGTCACAATCCATCTCTTTCACATCTAATGCAAGGCCCACACCAATGGGTGACAAATCCTACTGTGTGATGGGCCTATTAGCAGAATGGTAATTGTGACCAGGACCAAGGCTATTGGAGTGAGCTATACAGTGTCACCAAGTGCATATGCAAGTACTATAAGAGCTAACTTACTGCTATACAGACCACACACAATGACAAGGTGCAACGATATGTGATGATAATTGATGAAGGAACAAGCATCTACACTATCACTGCAGTACCTACACAGTTCAGACTCACAGGGATTAATTTCAGACGACATAGCAAGACAGTCTGCAATACATACAGGAAGCATGTAAAGTACTAGGTGCATAGCCCTCATAAGATGATACCAGGCTATTGGCCTGGATGCCCTCATAAGCCTAGGCCAGTCTTTCTCCCATATCCCTTTAAAGCCAGCACCTGTTTTCCATGTCCAGCTGGGACACACGTGGGATCCCAGGGGTGTCTTATCTGTTTCCCATGCAGTCATCCAGCTTCTTCTTCAAGAGAGCTATACACATACTCTGCTAGACATGGGGAGAGAGTGTGTTTTACAGACAGTGTATTGTGTGGTACACTTAACTATCCCACCAACAAGTACTATATATGACAAGGTGAGAGCCTTGTGTGCATGTTGCATAAGTGGGGTTTGTCTTACAGATATGCAGAAACACCATCAAGGCTGGTGTGGAAATGGCCTTGTATGCCAGACACATGTCACCTATGATCAGTCTGTATGACAATGAGTACAGGGATAGGACTTTCACTCTATCTGTATAGGATAGGTGTTTCAGACCCTGGATTTGCTGGTCAGGAACATCTGTGGTCTCATCAACTGCTGCATTTGTTTGGCAATGTACATGCCAAAGGAGCCATTGTACTTGGTAATGTGTCTGATAAGGGTGGAGTACAGGAATGTTGTGGCTTCCTGGCTCCTGGATGACATACCCATATTTGTGAGGTGGTCCATGTAGATAGCCTTCTGTACAATGGTGCCCTTCTGTACAATGGTGCCCACATGGTGGGAAACTGTCAGGTTGCTTCCAATCTTGGTGCACAAGATGCCTCACACCTGATTGCATGCTCAGTACATTATCACTGTTATAATTAGTGTGGATGACATCTACCACAGCAGGGAAAATGATACATCCCCTGGCATTCATTTTGTGACAATGCTTCTTGTACCAGTTGTTAATTTGGGTGAGGGCCTCTTGGAAGATGCTCACTTCAGTAGTGGACTGTAAGACAGTGGCCAGCTTACAATCATCTGTAAACCTGGTCAGCCACAGACCACTGCTTTTGTCATGTACCTCAAATATGTATATCTCAAACAGTAGAGTCCCCCAGACCAATCCTTGGGGTACCACCAGTCTGTAAGAGTCTACTACTAGAGTTAGCTTCCACTACTTTGACCAAGTGGTTACTAACATTGAGCCAGTTAGCTACCCATCTGGTAACATACAGGTTGATGCCTTGCTGTGTAGGTTTATGTATCCTGGCCACCTGTTGAATATTGTGAGAGAATTGGGCTAGGGGAAGGTAGGCATTGTTCACCATTTTCCCCTCATACTTGCATTTGTTGACCACTTCAGAGATGTCAACCAGGTTTAACAGGCCTGATCTCCCTATGCCAATACCATGCTGTATGGGCTCAAGAATTTTGAGGTTGTCGATGTCCCTGTTCATAATGTCCTTGATATTGCCTTCCATGCCCTTGAAGATCAGGCTAGTTAGGCTGATGTGCATATGACTGGCTAGGTCAGTGGATTACTCCACCTTTGTGTATAGGGATGCCAGTGGTTGTCCTCTGTGCAGATGGGATGACACTGGTGCTCAGGCTTTGGTTGACTGCAGTGTGTAATGGAGCTGTGAGCACATGCCTGAGTTCATGTAGGATGAATCCAGGGATGGTATCAGGCCTATGGATACTTCTGTGTGTTGCCTTTGAGAGGACATTACAGACCTGATTCCTGATGATGGGGGGCAGGGGGGACAGGTGCTGTGCATGCACATGTGTACCGATGGGGTGGCAGGGGGGTGAGGTTTACACTTCACCTGTATGTAGCAGGTTGGCTATATCTATGCCATATGTGTATGTGGTGTTATTGACCACCACTACAGAGCAGATTTGGGTGCTGCCTCTGGGATTGCAGACATATGTGTGGAAGGCCTAGTGATTGGCCTTGGTGAATGTGTACAGTTTGCCAAAGGGAAATTCACCTGTGACCTTATTTGCTTGTTCAGACCAATGTGACATTGTTCCAATAAGGCACCTGCTCCTTCTTGGCCCTGTCCAGCAATTATTTCCACCTATATGGGTTGGGAGGGTGGCCTAATGGTTAAGGTGTTTGCCTTACAAACACAAGGTGCAGGGTTTGAGTCTCTCAAGGGATAATTGGCTAGGCTTAAAATGGCTCACAAGGGCAGTTAGCTTAGTACTAATCTATGATCTATGATCCTATGATCCTATTATGGTATTTGTGTATTGCTGCTGTCCACCACAGATGTTTACCCTTTACCCTACCTTGAGGGACATGATGTTATCCTGCCAGGAATTGCTGAGTCCAGACAGTTATGTAGGTGCTCACATAGTATTGTGGTGTGGGCTTGGGCACTACTGCTAGTTCCAACTGATGGGATGGTGGCTGTAAAGCAACGTCTACCTGCTCTGAGAAGATTTATAGTAATTTTTGTAAAGTTTGTTTTGTTTGACACTGAGAAGGGGAGTGTGTGGCAGGGGATATGGTGACCTGAATAGTGATGGCTATGTGGTCAGATCTTACCAAGGAGGATGACACTGTATGAGTGCTACAGTGGCTACTGATGTTGGTTACAACAAGGTACAGGATATTTCCAATTGCTGTAGGAGTGTTGACCAGCTGATCCACTGCATTGCCATTGACAAAGCCTTGGAATCTCTGTGCATTCATGTTCAAGTAGCATAGATCATCCACACTATGGATGGGTAGTTAAAGTCACCCAGAAGTACAGTGGATGGTTTAATCTGACATATTCCAGCAAGTCCAGAAAGGTGTGGCGGCTGTCCAGAGTCATGGTTGGAGGTCTGTAGCTAGCTATGATTTGACTAGATGTTTTTTCAACAGTTAACTGCACTCAGGATGTCTCCCATGCATCATACTGTTTATCTAACCTGAAGGTGTGTATGTGTATGATAATGTTTAAACCTCCACTTCATGTGGCTTTGCAGCCCTCCATTTGGGGTCTAAATGTATGATGAGATGAGTAACCTGGCAAGATTAGTATGCTCTCCACAGCTGCAAAGTAGGTGTTAGTGATTGCACAAATGTCAGCATCCTGCAGGGCAAGGTACGCTTGCACTGACATGGGTTTCCTGCTAAGACACCTAACTCCTGTTAGAGAAAGTCATCTGCACAAAGGCACACATCGCTGGTAGGCAAAGGCCAGAAAATAATGACACTTTATAAATCTAGCTGTAACACACTTAGTTTCTAGCAAAGATGTTTTCACATTCACAGGACTACTTCGCAGGATATGGCATCTGACATTCAAATGTATGCTATTATGTTATGACTTCAGTCTTTAATGTGTTGCCAGTGGTTTGCCAGACAACACACAACTGTATGACGCATTGACTACAAATATGAGCCAAACGTGATCAGTCTACAACACTCTGGACAGTTGGCAGGTATGGGCTCAGTATACAACATTCAATTCAACACACACTTCTGCACCTGTTGTTAACTATGCACATACCCTATATAAGCATCTTACATTTGTAAGACAAGCATATGCATCATAGTAGCATTCACAGGTGACATATGAATATTTCAACATCCCAGGTAGCTGGCCTAGCAGTGTCACAGTCAGTACTGGACAACAGACACTCCAGTAGTAGTCATACATGAGGTGACCTTTGCTGGGGTGACTCAGGGGCCAGAGTTGTGATCTATGTCACGGCAGACAGGGCCATCAGGAATGGCCATAGGTGCCAGACAGCAGCATATGAGTCCAGCAGGTCTTGCTGCAACCTAGTGTTTAACTTCCTATTTCACATTATTGGATCTCCCCTTCTGCAGTCCATTACAAGCTTAAGTTATTGACATACATGTTATAGTGCTGAAGAGTTTCCTTAGAATAATGCAAATGTTTAGGTTTGTGTAGTCACAGTCTGTCTTTGTGTAGATGGGTTCAGATCTGTGTTGCATAGGCAGCAGCATTCCTTTTGTAGTTAATGCTCATGAGCAGGTGATGGGCTGTGCACCAGTTGGTTTCTCCCACTTGGATCCTGAGCAGCTGTGTTGTCTTTCCATTAGCCAATGCCATAGCAACACAGTGCTGTAATTAAGTCCTTCTTGTGGGCCTTGCCCTTTTCCTTGCCTGTGAGGAGGACATTATGTAGGTGTAGGGGCTACAGCTTCACAGACTGTAGGTAAAATACCTCTCAGAACAAGAAATGTGGATACAGCCCAACGGCATGGGGGACAAAGTTCCAGAATTGGGTTCAGATTGTAAGTATTGCTGTTATAAACATAAAAGATTGCAAGATTGGCAGGGTTTGTCTGGAGATTCATTTTCTGCTTGACTTGATGTCTGACAGTGATATGTTTGTGACATACCTGTCAACTGTCCAGATGTCCACAGACTGCCCAGGGGTTTGCCTGTTATGTTTGATCTGTTCCTCAGACAATTTCTGTTTCTGAGAAATCAGTAGGATAATGTGAGGATTGTAGTCAGTAAATGTTGACATCCATTTGTGTTTCAGACATCATATCCTTCAGGTATTTTATGTTACAACAAACCCTGTAACACCAGCAACTGTTTCAGTTTGTAACACCATTATGTGAGATATGTCCCTCTTTTCGTCCCCCTGCCCTGTTTTCCAAGTATGTCAGGCTTTGTCCACATGTCTTGCAGTAAGAGGTGAAAGGTATGGCATATCATTATTTAGTAACTTCAGTCCTGATATCATCCCAGTGACTTAGCAGACTCCCAGAAGTGGTTTGTGGCAGTGGCCATAAATAAGGTCCCACACCCTGGACATTCTGTGGAAATCTGCACAGCTGAGAGTTATGTATGCCTGGCCATTAACAGACTGTCAATATTTTGTAGCGGTGTTGTGTGTAAATGTTTGTGGGGTTGAGTAGGGAGAGTAGCTGATGTGAGTGTCATATATCCTTTTCTGTCTGACTGTGCATGCTGCTACAGTGGCTGGTGGGCTATCGGGTGTATATGTTTGTAGGGGATGGCTTATAAATGTCCTGTAACACCTCAGGATTCCCAGTAGACTGTGAGTCGGGGCAGTATATGTCGGTGTAGTGTGTGTCTGGCAATCAGGATTTGTTTGCTCAAACAGTCGTTATACTCTAGAGTTCATTTGGGGTATTAGTATGTTGCTGTGACTGTGGTGCAAATGGTTGTGGGTGAACAATTTCTCACCAATGTCTGCTTTTCCCTACAGTTACATCCCTGTAGTGCATGATATATTTGCAAATGCATGGGTAATTCCCCAGAGATTATTTGGGGTAGTGTTATGTTGGTCTTACTGTGGTTCAGAAAGTGCTAGGCGAAATGATTGACAGCTCTGTATTTTTCTCTTCTGTTACATGACTGCAGTCATACCTCTTCACTGTCCAGATGTCTAGACACTGTCCAGGTGCCTGGCTCATATGTTTGCTTTGTTCTCCATAACAGTTGTGAGTTTCTGAGAAATCACTGGGATGATGTGAGCATCAAAATCAGTAAATGATAATCATTTGTGTTTCAGACCTTGAATCTATTAGAAAAAATATCCATGCTACTCTAGCAGACTTCTATGCATATAACAGCCATATTTCAAATATGTCACTATTGTTTGCTCTTTATCCACCCACTTTGTCAGGCTTTTTGCAGATGTCTTGCAGTAAGAGGTTATATATATACACATACATACACTCATACACACACACACACACACACACACACACACACACACACACACACACACACACACACACAACACACACATATACATATATATGTATATGAGTACTACAGATATGTATTTTTCCCTTATGTTAAATGACTGTAGTGCATATGTTTGTAAAAACATGGCACATTCCTACAGTTCAGATGGTGTAGAGGTACATTGCTGGGATTGTAGGGCACAGGGTCCAGGTTCAAGATTTAGTAGTGATGACTTTTTGTCATTAATATTAAATGATCAAAATGCTTGATATGCTTGTAAAAGCTTTCCAAATCCTCACGGCCTAGATGCTGTAGTGATATGTTGCTGTGAGTGTAGTGCAAATTGTCATGGGTTCAAGACTTGGCAGGGCTGATTATTTTGTTGCTGGGCAGAACAAGGGCTGATGGAGACAGAGCACTTTTAAGCAGTTGTAAGTAGGTTTGTGCCAAGCTAAGCAATGCTAAGAGATGGTTAATTGCTCTTAGCTTTACTTAGCGGTGTTTACTCCTGCTTACACCTGCACTAATTTTAATTAAAGAAAAGAAAAAAGTGTGATAGGAAAGTGGTAAAATTGGGGCAGGCAGGGGGAAAACATTAGGAAAACAAGCTAGGGATGTGCAGGACGGGTGTAGGAAAGGACCATAGTTCTACATTTCTTCTGCAGCAACAGCTGTGAATAATGTGTAGAATTTGGAATTTACAGCCTCACACTCTACAGGGAGGGGTGTTGGTGACAGACATTTGTAGAATAATTTGTGGGTAGATTGATTTAATGTCACTGTACATTGGGGCAGAATGTAGAGCTTTACTTGGGGCAATGATTTTTTTATGGGACAGATGCCCTTTTTTAAGGTGAGAGTTGGGATAAGACTGTAAGTATGTTTGGAGAGGTAAGTTGGGTACGATAGGTTGCATGCGCAGACAGAGAAGACAGTAGACAGGGGCAGTATATGACACATGAGGAGGGTAAACACCTTTGACAGGGAGGGTGGTTGGGAATCTGAAGCCCATGAGCCCCCAAATGGATACAGTGGGACTAAGGTCCCCACCCATGGGCAGTCACCACTGCACCTTCACAGCCCTGAAGATGGCTGTGCTGAGGTCTGGACAGGAGGGGCAGCTTGCCATCTGGGGCAGCTGTCCATGACACTTCTCACCATACCCCAGAACTTGGAGTGGGTAATGGTGTCCTCTCCATTCCCGTGCTAGGGTGGGCTGGTCCCTGGCCCTGAGGCAGTTTCATGTGAAAGTGTTGCTGGACCAGCAGAGGAGGCAGTTCCAGATTGGGTCCCAGATGTGCTGGGGCTCACTGCCATGGCAAGATGAGGCAGGACAGGTGGATCCGCCAGCATCTGCCTTCCCAAACGTGCTATGGTTTTGAGGTTTTAGAATATATATTGGTTAGTCATGAACAATAAATTTCAAAATTAGTTATAACAGCATGCGTAGGGGTTCCAATTAACCCCATACAACAGATTTGAAACAGTTGCATAGCAAACAGAACACATGCATAAAACAGTATGCATTGTAACATCATGCCAGTAACACTGACAGCAACAATGATATTTGAGCAAGGTATGTTAACATGCAACCAATCAAATATATGAACAGTAATAGAACACAAGTGCCAACATTAGGTTTTGAGAACAACATACCTGTAGTATATGAATGATAATTATCGATACAGATACGGAGTGGGGGGAGAGACACTGTTTAGGCTTCTATTTTTCACAACAGTACTGCACAATACTCTATGGGTCTGCCCTCACTTTGTTTACCTATGGCCCATAGCTTCTGTAGCACAAACATACCTGTTAAACTGTCAACCTGGAATGGTAGGGCAAACTGTGACAACTCTGGGTACATGACTAGAGGGGACTTGTACATGCCAGGGTTACATATCTGGCACAGAATGTGTACCCTGCACTGCTGTTATGTGAGTACTACTGGCATACTTAAACCTGGTTTCTTACCTGTGTCCAGGGTTATTGGCAGCAGTGAACACTAGCTATGAAAACATGACACTTGAGAGACATGTATCAAGAAGAGTGCATGTTGTATGTACCTATCCTACTGTCATTTGCAGGCATGGGGCTGGACAGTGGAACAGTTGTACATTCATGCGGCTACTACCAACATTTCTTTACCTGTAAAACCTGTGGAGAAAATATCTGTTAACACTACCTGACTGTTTCTACATTTATTCCTTAGTCCTTGTGTGTAAATATGCACACATCTTGCTACCACTCCCTGGATTCAAACCATGTCTGGGTGTGCAAAATTAACAACTAAGCTATTTCCCATTACACTGAGCTACTGTGGAACTACTGTTTCTTTTTTGATTGGTTCTGCCTAATACCCTCTTGGTTAGACAGTCTGACCTTGTAATCCTGAGATGCATGCATGACAGATAAGTGTACTGTGCATTAATCCTTTGAAATAATAGAATCTGGACAGAAAAGTTAATACATGGCAATGCTGTATGGGACACACTGTGATACATTACACATTACTATTCAGGGTTCAGAGCTTAGTGCAGTATATATTTCATATTTCATTTATATCTTGTTTTACATATCCACAATCTACAATTTTACTTAACAGCTGGTTCTCAGAACAACCTCATTTAATGCATACTGTCAAAACCATATTTGCTGCTGCGAACCTGTATACATTCTCTTTCTATAACAACATACCAGAGTAAACACAACAGTTTTTGGTATAGATCTTTATTACAGTGACATGACAGTGCTTTAGTTCTGCATATCCTGTAGCTCAATATTATTTGGACATACTTCATTTATTCGGTTAACACAGTAACAGTATACCGACTGGCTGCAAACAATGTACTACTTCTTAGTTATTTGTACTATATACTGCAAGATAGATTTGTACTCACCAGTCTGTCAGCAAAGCCTTAACATTGTGTCTGCATGGGCCCTGATGTTGCTAGCCCTCTCTGCTGCAGCTGTAGGGGATAAAAAGCAAACATTATGCATACCTATCACATACTCAGGCTAGACTTTGGAACAAACTACTTGATACTGATACTTGCACACTACTGGAGCATTCCATGGCTATGCATCTTGGATCCGCTGGGCCTTCCTTCGCTTTAGGTCGGCATAATGATGCCATATCTGCTCACCAGTTCAGGGGATGCCAGTAGCACTGGTGAGATCACATGTGAGATGTTCCCAGGCCTCCCCTTTGTATTGTGAGCCCTGGTACTGGCCCTGCAGCAGTGTCTTTTCATGGTGTTCTACAAAGATTCTAGCCATGACTCTGGAGTCCTGAATGCCCCAGCACTGCATCCGAAAGTGTGCTGCTTCACCAATGACATAGTACCAGCACAGATCAACTGTAACAGGTTCTGGCTGTATTCCTGCCTGTGCAGTTTAAATAAGGCCATATTCCTGCCCCTTTGGTGTCATTGGACCATTTTGAAAATGCTAAGCTTAGCTAGCTAAGCGATGCACAAATCCACTAAGCTGAGTTGAACAGTGCTTAAAGGGGTAAATGCTGAGCACTGCTTAACAATGCACAAATCTGCTTAGCAGAGCTAACTGCTTCTTAGGCTTTACATTTCAACAGTGCTTAAACCGGCTAAGCATAGCTGACCACTACTTAGTATTGCTCAGTTTTCATTTTAAAAAAATATCAGGATTGTAGATTAATTCATCATTACTGACATATTAAGTGTATATGATTTACTTTACATGACATCCCCCTATATGCTTTCATTACATTACCTTGGGGTGTGACTATACTATATGGGAGACTTGTGTATACAAGGGTGATTTCACGTTATATGCACTCACACTTCCATTTTGGACCAGCTACACTACCCTGGGTGACAAATATAACTTACTACATAATTTAACATAAAAAACTTACTTTTAACAATGATTTCCCATATAAATATAAAGTGCCTGTCTTGGTATTTGAAAGGTGAACACCAGCATGTATAGCCAGGACTCTAATCACTATACTATTGCATCCCTGAGAGTTGAGCTATACATTTTTATTTAGCTTCTATGAGATGTTTAAGCAATGCTGAGCAGAGGGCCCTAATGCATCAACCCACTCAACTATGCTTAAATATACCTTGGAATAGAAAAATAAAAATGGAACTTAATAGAACCACTTTATTTATATTTATCAATACTCCTTGTCAGTCACAGTAAGGGGACAGGAATCAACACACAATAGAAGACCAAATCCACAAAAAACGAACTCAGACCGTTTAATGATGTAAGCGCTTTCGGAAAAGCGGTCAGTGCCTTTCCTTCTTCAGACAATTTAAAATGCAAAAATCACATGGTATTTAAACACTTGATAATCAGTTAATTAACCAATTAAATAAACACCATTAACACCACACTTAACAATAAGCTGGTGTTAAATTATAACAACCACCTACAAATGTGTTAATTTACTTAAAAAATGACTCATACAGAACTAGGTAATTTAAAAACCTAAATATTTAGAAAACATGTACTACTAAGGTAAATACATGTTTGGAGTGTTTAGAACTCATTATTTTAAAAATGTTAATAAAAAATTCAAAACTAACTCTTGAAACCATTTAAGTGAGCTTATATGCTCTAAAATATCAAACAGAAAGCACCCTCTATCTTTTAAGGGCTAACAACTTAAGTAAACACTTAATAGAAAGCATTTCATTAAGTCCTGGGGGAGTGTATGACACTGTCCTAATCTGCCATTTCAACTCCTCTAATTCAAGGTTTAATTGCCATGGACCCCCTCTCTCATCCCTGCAGACCTGGTGTAATACAGAAAACTTGAAAGAATGTTCAGGAAATTCACTCACATGCTTAGCCAAAGCATTGTGTGTTGATTCCTGGTTTACTTTTTTGGAGAGTTTACAGTAAGGGGACACATAGGGACAGATTTTAAATATTGCTCTTACAAACGTTGACAGTTGATGGAATAATAGGTTTTGCATTAGCATGACTTTTCAGATGGATGTAGAGTCTTAAACTCAAATGTTTGTCATTATTTAATGGCACAAATCCTCTGCTATTTGCCAGGTAGGGACAGGTATTTGGGGGAACACACCAAAATATGATGCACCATACCTCTCAACTGTACAGATTTTTGCATAACATCCATATTTTTGCCTCATACTTTTGGTTCATTTCTGATATGATTGTGGTTTTCTAGCAAATCATTAGCAAATCACTCTCAGGGTTTATATACAAAATAATGACATAATTTAACTTTCAGACTTTGATACCCTTCATGAAATCGGTGCTATTGCAAACCCTGTTATTCTATCCACTTTCCGAGTTTGCATGAGCAATATTTAAAGTGTGTCCCAATTTTTGAGCCTTTGTCCCCCCATTATTTATGGCTTTGTCCAGATTTCTTGCTCTAAAAGGTTGAGAGATATGTGAGTTGGGCATCTGGACATTCTGTGGAAACCTGTACAGTTGAGGGATATGGCCATACAGCACTTTCACAATGCAGGGTGTGTGTGACAGTACCTGTCACACACAACCTGCATTACTTCCTATCTAAACTTCCTGCTTTCAGTATCCGCTGACACTGAAAGCACTTGGAAAGTTCTGTATGGCATTTTGACAATGCAAGGTTGTGTGACAATACCTGTCACACACCCCATGCATTTATTTATTGATCTCCTAGCTATTTCAGTGTCCACGGACACTGTTTTGCTATTTTATTTGCTTTCAGTGTTCAGGGACATTGAAAAGTATTTAAAATGTGCTGTACAGCACTTTGAGTGTGCAGGGGGTATGTTAGAAGTGTGTGCACTACTTAAACATACCCCCTGCACTTAGTAGTGCTCGTGTCCACTTAGCCTTAGCAGTAGCCCGCCTTTATGAATATGCAAGGTGCGCTGGTGCTAAAGCTATGTAGAAACTGACATGGTTCACTACATGCAGGAATAGCACTATTCCTGCACGGAGTTTATTAAATTTTGGGTTTGTCTTCATCGTACCTGCTGAAATTCCAGATAACATATTAATGGCCTTTCCTTCCAGAATCCATGGGTGTACGTAGCCTGTAGTCACATGGGTAAACTGTAATATTTTAATTGCTATGCTTCTGTTGTGTTTCATGTCCGTAACTGTTTGCTGCTCTGTACTAAAAGGATTCCATGTCAGCATTTGCCATAGAGTTGTTGATCTGCTTCCATGAACTGTCAGCATCCTTCAACATTTACATCTTCTGATTGTTGGGTTTGTTATCCACATTTATTGGCTGTGCTGTAGTACCTGTTCTATAGGACCATTTGTCATAAGGATGGATATGCATTTCTATAACACTTGCTACCAGGTCATTATCGGTTGACAGCTGCAACCACTGATGCTAGACTCATATTCTGCAACTGTACATTACAGTATGCTAATCAAGATGTCACTAGTAGCATAGGGACTCACGTACATCCTCAGGACATCTGCTGCTGTGTAGGTTATCCTACCACCTACTCACATAGTTGTTTTTTTTTTTACATCTGGCATTTAGTTGTATATTCATTTACTAGATTGTCCTTACATCATTCTTTATACATAACCTAAATATCTACATTAGCTACATGTTTTATAACATGATATGGAATGGTATACACTCTAAGTTCCCACATATGCTCTTCTCATATTTGTCTTTGCATCCTTTTCAGTGCCTGTATCTCATACATTTATGCAATGCTATGTGTCTGTGGATGTCCTGTCTGACATCCAGGTATGTGTCATATTGCAGTCAATAAAGACTCACTAGTCACATGGGGCATGTATTTGTAGGTGAGAGATGGTCCTCTAAAACCATAATGTAAGCATATCCTGTCACATGTTTCCCATAATTATTCTAACTTAGGATATTAGCAAGTTGCTTTTGGCATAGCTTCATCCTGACCTCAACAAATGTTATCTGTAAATTTTGTATGAGATCATGTGCATGTGGTAAATTGTGGCACCATCCACTAATTTTATTATATGCAGTAGTTCATATGATGATTTCACTTGTCCTCTACCCGCTGATAGTAGCTTTTGGCTGAACATAGTACATATTCACTGATTGTATAAGTATTTCCATCACACAGTAGCACAAAATGGTAATATGGACTTCTGTGCATTGCGTGTTTATACTTATATCATTCTAGATGTCTAGACCATGCCAGAGGTATTCACTGTCCAAGAAAATGAGATTTTTTTGTGCAGGTGCAAGTCCACAGAAGAGGAATGGTAGGGTTATTCTCTTTGGGTGGATATTGTTAATCATGTAAATGCCATTGTTAGGCATGAGAGGACCATGCAATCAATGTCTTAAAGATATGATGTACCATGTATCATGACATGCATATTGAATATGGCAGAAGAAAGACATAACAATGGTGGTAACCCACCATAATCATCACTCCTTATAGATACAGAGGAATTTGTGGCTCCCATGCATGACAGGGCTGGTGACATGTAAAACCTAAAGTGGATATTGAGTTGGGTGTAGTACAGTGTACAGGCACAGACATAATGCTGTTGCATGCCACCCACTGTTCTAGTGCGATAGTACTGTGGTGTTGATACATACTTGGTATTTGCTGACCTACTATATTTCACTTCTTTCTGCATCTATTTCACTAGACAGACTGACTAATATTTTTAAATGGTCTTTAATAAGAAAACAGTACGATATAAATGGAGGTTAAACATGTAATCTTTATATATTTTTTTCCTTTTATCACTTCTTCTATTGTACAGACCACCACCATACTTTGTGCACTATGAATTTCTGGAATTGCTGCTCTGACTGTAGTTAGCTTACACAGATCTTATGGTACAGTTGTTTTACATATTAGATACTTTACTATTCACTCACATTTGAATTCTATGCTTACTATGACTTAAATCTGTATTCCATGTAAGTATGCCTTTCTGTTGTTTAATGTGCACTGATGCTGAGCTGCATTTGGAATTGTCATGTTTTTCACAAATTTCAACTCTTCCTGATGGGGTATCCCCACCATTCTCTTCCACTAATCCAGATGTAGGGTATTATTTTGTTGAAAAACAGCCCATAGCATGTGAAACACAGGCTGCCCTGGTTGAGAAAGATGTGCGTTCAGCATGTATCAAGGTACAGCCTCTACTGTACTTATGTTCATAGGTGTGTACTAGGCTAATGTCCCTGGAGCCTTTACAAGCCTAGCCCATAGAAGTGCCCTGACATCGTGCCACCCGACGTTGGTTATCAGTGCCTCTGTCAAGTAGACCCACTGGAGTGATTCTTCTATTTCCCATCCACTCATCAAGATTTCTCTTGAAGAGGGCCAGTGAGGTGCTCTGCTTGACATGTATGGGAAGTTTATTCCAGAGCATGGGCAGTCTCTGGGTTATGAACCTGTTCCTCCAGCATGTTCTGTTGATTGTGGTAATGAGGTTGAGGTCTTTGGAGTGTGTGGTGCAGAGGTATTGGGATTTCTTTAGATGTAGCATTTCTAACAGAGCTGTGTCAGATATGGCTTTGTAGGTCAAGCAGAGATCACTTTTTAGTAGACAATATGAGACAGAAAATAGCTGGAGTTTTTTTACTCTGTCCATGTAGGATATGTGCTTAATGCCTAGGATCCTCTTTGTGAGGTAGTTTTGTGGCCTCTTCAGCAGGTATCTAGTGAGATACATGCCAAATGGGGCATTATACTCAATGATTGGTCTAATGAGGGAAGAGTAGAGAGAGATGATGACCTCTTTCTTCTTGGATATAAAACCCTTGGTAATGAGATGTGCCACATGGAAGAAATTTCTAACTACAGTGGCAATGTGGTGGTCGACGGAGAGGCCGCTGTCAACCTGTGTCCCCAGACCTCTTATAACACCTTCAGTGTTCAGTGGGCTCCCATTGATGTGGTAATTAGTGGGAACTGACTTTTTCCCAAAGGGGGATGACAACGCATTTTTTGGCATTAAGCTTAAGGCCATGGTTTGGACACCAGTCATTTGTTTCAGTGAGGCCTTTCTGTAGGATGTCTGCATCATTTGCGGAGTTAATAATGGCTCCCAGCTTGCAGTTGTCTATGAACTTGGTCAGCCAGAGTCCCTGTGTGTTGGCCTGGACTTCTGAAAAGTAGATGTCAAACAGGAGAGGACCTACTGTGTCCATAGCAATACTGAAAGGATAGGATCAGAGTCTGCCATCACTTTGCTAGTTTCACTTCTTACGTAATAGGTCAATTCTCTTTTCATAGTCTACTTCACTAGACAGCTCTAGATTGTAGTCCTCATGGATTAAAGAACTGATTACTAGAATCCCACCTTAGTATAACTTGTGCACAATGAATCATTTCAGATGGAATACAAAAAGAAATATTGTAGTAATTGATAACTCCATTGTCAGGTACACAGACAGGCTAGACAAGGATAGGGTGACAGTTAGTTGTCTCTCATGTGTCAAGATCTGAATAGTCATGAAGGTCGTTCTGTCCCTTACAATAATCATACATGAATGCAACCTAGTGAAAGTCCATGTGGGTGTTTTATGATTTGCAGTGCTCAACCCTAAGGGACATGAAAAAAGGCATGTTAGATCTGTTAGTGCAAGTAATAGTTGTGGCAAGACTCTGGTCCTTAGTGGATTACTGCCTTCTTTGAGAATGGTACCTATGTTCAGGCATAAGATAACTGGATTAAATTATTGTCTTAGTAGTTGGTGTCATTCAAGGGGTATCCAGTACATCTCAACCCGGGATGAGATAAAAGATAGGGCAACTTGTTTCACATGGCATGGCCTGTGCATCTAATTTCTTGGCTTATGCTTACTTGCAAATTTCTTGCTGCTCACATAGTGCTCTTTCTAGGCCAATTTTGGCAACTAGACATCCCAGCACATCAGACAGTGTTACACCAAATTCAACTTCTGACCATTTTAAGGCTGTTCTAAATGCCTAAAGTCGCAATAATACATTTCCTCTCTTTAACTCTCTCTTTTAAATTGAACAAATACATTCAATGTTGTAACCTTACTATAACAATAGCATTTTTTATTACTTGCAATTAGCACTTATTATGCATTCAGACCTTATGGTAACTGCATAGGCCTTCCCGTATTTGGCAGAGATCATATCTCATCTAGGCAGATTCTAAGATGCCTAGAAACTCAACTTACTGAACTGTATCCTACCCTCAACAAAAAAACAGTCAAATCGTAACCTTTTATAAGACATCATCAATATTCTCAGGACATCATGACAGATTATTAAATGCAGTTACTTTGCTACCATTAATGGAAAATATATTTATGTTGGGAAATTTCGATTAGGGTAGATCTGCATTTCAAAACCTGCTCAAACATTTCTGGAAGTAATAAATGACAATTCCCTAAAACATGTAGTTAAGCAGTTCACTAAGAGTCAGAGTATTTTGAGCCTAGTCCTTACCAATCTAGCCCTCAAGTGTAGCACACCTATGATATCCACTTTCTGTCCAAGTTATTCTACAAATAAATAACCCTATCCTTTATATTGACAAACTCCACCATTGTAAACAATTCCAAAAGGAAGGACTTTATACTTCTACTTAAATCTACTTAAATTCGATGACAAGCTGTCTAAGTCTGATTTACAGCATCAGCAGCCCCCATGCAGCATCAGCTGCCACTTATGCATCTGAGTTCTACCCCCCCCCCAATACTAATATATGGATATAACTGTCCCAACTAGAACCAAATATAATTGGGAATTTGAAGCTATCTTGGTAGTGTACTAGTATAAATAATCTCTTCAGCAAAATGAAAAATACTTATAAAATCCTAAAGCAAATCAAAAACAACTCACATTAAAGACTCTTGTCTAAAAGGTTAGCAAGGAAATGAAGATAACCATCAAGAAGATCAAAGCTAAACCTGAATTCAAACTAGCAATGGAATCCAAAGGTAGCTATATATCTTTTTTAACATGCATAAATGTTCTTAACTAATCTAATATGGCATTATCCATGCTTATACTAAAGATATAACTACCATAATTGCAGACAGATTTCATGCTGATTTTACCCAGAAATACCCATTTGAATTACACAAATTCCTCAGTCATATAGACTTCCTATGATCAACATGATAATCTGGAGGACTGGATGAGTATTTGAAATTTCATTCCTTGCCTGTCCCCATGGAATGGAATTGAGAGGTACATCTTAAAGATCAGTATTGGCACAATGTACCCTTTCCACTTGCAAAATGTCATGTTTTTGTGGTCCTCCCAATGGAAATGAGCATGGAAGGACCAAATTAACCTCTGTTGTGATCCATTGAATAACACTAGCAGTTGCACTACAGATATCTCTAAAATGGCAAGGTATAAATGGTCTCTTAACTTACTGCACCGTACCTCCCATTTAAATAAATGGCCCTGTATCATATCATATCATCTTTGCACCTTAGATTTACATGATTGTGAAATGGACATCCTTTATGCGCTGACTTTTTTTGAGTGATCATTTGCAAAGTTCTTTTGTATTATGCTTAGGTATTGCTTTAATCTCATTGAAAGTTTTGTTCAGTGTCTGATTAGTTTCTTGACACTTTCCATTTCTTGTAAATTTTTGCTTTTGTTTTATTTGCTTCTGTGTTCTGTATTTCATTTCATGGCTATCACCCTTCTTTATCTTTCAGCTTACACCAATTTCTTTTGTACCAAAAATAGTTTGATGAAAGGAATATGGTACACCTGGTTGAATTACAATTACTAATCATGGTATTTCCTTTTTACTCTTTATAGTTTACCTAAGGCCATCAGCTGTATATCCTAAGCTAATGCATTGTACTACAATATATTAAGAAGCCATATTTAAAAAGTTTCTTCCTTTGTCAGTCTCTTTTCTCTCTAGCTGAACATCTAGATATGCTTTCTGGTCAATGATGTATTGATCTGTCCTGAAAAAAATATACCTCTAAGATCTCTTTTGCTTTCTTTTAGACTATACTAACAATAGAGTTGAGAACTTGAGATATATCCAAACAAAGTCAATATTAGTCCAGCATAGGTTCTCTGTAATTCCTTTTTTCCTAAAAGGTGCATGCATCATTGTTTTATCCCAGTACAAAACTAGCTACATCTTCATACGCCCTATAGCGCTATTATCTCCACTAGCTAAAATCATGGAAAAATGTATACACAAACAACTACTTAACCATCTCCTCCATAACAACCTACTAGCTAACACTCAACATGGATTTAGACCTTCACATAGTACTACCACTGCACTACTTCCTTTTACCAACACCATTAACTGTAACCGTAACAACAACAAACTAACCTCTTCTCTTTTCCTAGACCTATCAAAAGCCTTCGACATGGTCAACCATACACTTCTTCTACACATATTAAAATCCCTTGCCTTGGATTTCTCTTCCTTAACCTGGTTCTCACCCTATCTTGAAAACCGACAACAAGCTGTACTCTGGAAAAATTCTCTATCTGCTCTACTACCTATCTCTTTAGGAGTACCTCAAGGATCTATACTAGGCCCACTCTTATTCTCTATCTTTATTAATGATCTCCAATCATCCATCCAAAACACTACCTGTATACAATATGCAGATGATTCTACCATTATTTGCACAGCTTCCACTCAATCTGAACTCCAGTCACTTACACAATCTACCTTTTCAACCGTCAAACAGTGGTTCTCAAAAAGATGTCTTCTCCTCAACCCCAAGAAAACAAAACTATTACTATTCTCACCTACCCACAAATCTTCTCAACTAAACTTCACTATTACTGCAAGTGATAATTCCCACATCTCCCCCGACTCTACTACCAAACTGCTTGGTGTTACTATTGATAATAATCTTAACTATGATTATCACATCAATAACACTATAAAAGCAGTTAATAAAAAGATTGGTTCACTGTACAGAATTAAACCCTTCCTTACACCCGAAGCTCGGACTACCTTAGCACAATCACATCTTATCTCTACCCTACTGTATGCTTCGTCTATTTACACTAATCTCTCTAAAAGCAACCTAAGGAAACTGACTACATCCTACCACAATATAGCTCGTTTTGCCACAGCATCCCAGTATAGAACTCACCACTGTCTAAACTTAAAACACTTACACTGGTTGGAACTTCCTAACAAGCTTATCTATCAACAACTCTTAATAACACATAACATTCTATATCAATCATCAAAGACACCTGCTCTTAGTAACCTCTTAACTCCCTATAATAACTTGAAACAGCTGCGCTCCGCCAAAAAGCTACAAGTCAACACAACTAGAATTACAAATTCTGCAGGTAACTGCCTTTTCTCCAACTCAGTAGGCAAAATATGGAATAACCTCCCCTCACACATTACCTCTCTAGCCTCCTTTCACCTTTTTAAAAAACAACTTCTTTTACATCTGAACAACTTCTGGCTCTGCTCTTGTACCAGTCCTGACTAACCTACTTTCTTCTTTCTACTATCATATTTCCTTATTTCAAAACTGCAATCTTTCTCTGTGTTCACAAATGACTTAATGACTGTACTGTTACTACTGTTCTCATATTTCAAAAAAAAAAAAAAAAAAAGGGTACAAACAATGTCTTTTACAAGTATGTATATACATTTCAAACTATGTAATACCCCACCCTCACACAATTGTACTGTAACAAATTAATTCCTTTCTCAATACGTAGATGGCACTATGTGTTTTTATTACTTGATCTAGACTAATATGTATGCATTGTTCCTCACTGTCTGTGTCACAGGCATTTATTGTAAACGTTTAATTTCTATAACCTTGTTTTAATCTGTGGAGCTTTTCTCCCCGGGCCTCCACTGAAAATGGAAATTGATCCAGCTGGACTAGCCCGGTCAACAAATGTAAAATAAAAAATAAAATAAATAAATAAAATAAATACATACTTAACACAGATTGCACAGAAACTGTGTGACTAATCTATACATTTAGGCTGATGTAAAGTATATAAATTTCACAGTGCATAGATATGGACGAATGGATGGATAATTGCAAATTTACCCCTGATTTAACAATCCTGTCATGCATAGAGAGGGAAAACACATAAATGTCCAAAATATCCTTGTTCAGCCTATCTCTCGGAGTTATTTGTATGCAAAGTATAAGGGATAAAATCTACCATGGTAATGTAAGGCTAGGCTTCTTAAGATTATCGCAGATTAATAGCCTAATAAGTACCAATGAGGCCATGAATCTATGTTAGTTTCTGTATGAGAAAATTGCTCTTCAAATCAGTGAGGTTAGCTGCAGAAATCATATGATACCTTTTTGCTTTTATAACATATATTCAGCATGGTTGCACAGATTTGATTAGAAAGCTTACTGGAGACCTTTGTGGACAGTGATAGCTTGTTTGTTTCAGTTAGAAGGATCAGAAGGGGGTGTGTCCTACAAACTGAGCTGCTTAAAAAGTGAGCAGTGACTCAGTAGATGAGGCATTTACTAAATAAGTTTGTTAACTGTAGCAGTGTTTATAAAGAAAAAATGATAAAGGAAAATACTGACAATACTTTCTGAAATGGATGAAAGAAACGGCTAGACAAAATGTGATTATTAGATTTTTGTTCCCCAAATGATATAATGACAGAAGCTAGTACAACACGTAAGGGCAATTGAAAATTGCATTAGTGTAGCACCAGAATGCAAAATCACCATTATCTGTTAAAGTGCTTCTCAAGGGCAGCATATATTTTATTAACTGCTTAAGGTATAGCTTATTTTCCTGTTGTGTCACTGATGTTTAACTCTGCACATGAATGTTACATTTAAAACTTGAATCAGTTTCAAAAGATTGTTATTGTAGCTGGTCAAGCCAATGAGTGCATTGATCTAATATGCCTTGTAACAGTCAACATGATTTTATGACTACATCACAGTGTGTCAAATTTCACTAAATAAAGAAAGCGTGCAATCGTAAGCTATTTCTGTGTCATCTCTTTACTGGATTCATATTTGTCCAAGCATGTGTGTTTATACATTTATGCACACACGTATGTCTATATGAGTATTTGAATGGCTGATCTGATCTGGATTCATTTCTGAACTCTTTTTTATTCATATGACCCATATAACAATAAAGCAATTTAACCATTCTGCAATTTATCTTGCAAGTGACTGCAGCTCAGTCAAGGTTGTTTGTCCTTCTGTTTTGTAACCCAATCCATGTATTCCTGGGTAATATATAAAACAGTTGGTTACATTGCACAGGAATCCACAGACTGGGTTACAAGTTTGTTGCTGTTTCTATTCTTTGGGTTAGTTGGTCTTCTGTTTTCCTCAACATGACTTTAGCAGCCTAAAATCCATCCTTAAATCCATTTTATAAACTTCTTTTTCTCATGAAGATTGCAGTAGCAGAGATTTCAGCAGGGCAGACCAACTTCCTTATTTTCAGTAATAGCCCTAAGCTCATCCAGGCAAATTAGGAGATACAATATTATCAGTATATCTTGGCTCTCCTCCAGCATAGTCTTCCAAACTGATGTATCTAGTGCAGTAGAAACCCAGGAAAATATCTTAATTACATGCAAGTCTACAACATCTGACTTCACTCAACCCAGAGGAGAAGCATTTCTTCTTTAAAATCATCCAAGTTTATAGAGGTCCTCAATCTACCATGAACAGTTAGCCCACAGCTCACAAATAAAATAGGATTTCTGCTGCTTGTTATCTGAAGTTTCCTCTTGGTTTTATAACCATACAAAGTCTTATACCATAGATAAGGTAAGGATGTAAACTGAATAATGGTTTGAGACCTATGATTTATGACTCTGTTCCCATTTGACCATCACATCATCACCCATTGGAAGGTTAGACTTTTGACCCCCCCCCTCTCTACACTTACCTATGAATGCATTCCCAGATCATTAAACATTTCATACTAAACATGCTATTCCCCCATCTGCTACAGAAAACAATTGCGTCTATCTCAGGAGACTCTCATTAAATATGATTTGGAGATGACATTTCTCAGCTGAGGTGTGTACAAAGCTTTGGCAACAAACAACTTCAGTGTATGCCAGAGATAATAGTTACCTGAAGCCAAGAAGAAAATATCACCTACAGGAAGTAAATATGTGACAAGTAAATTGTAAAAGTGGGGGACACAGAAAAACAGATGCATCTGTAGTAAGGCCTTATTTGAGATGTATTTACTTAACTATGTCTTCATTTTGATGACATTTTTGGCATATTAAAGAATGACATTTTTACGTATGTTTCTAGTCTGCATTAGTTTTTTTCTCCCTGTGGTTGATTTTCCAGTTTTTTTTTTAATTTAGTGACATATATAACACTATCACCCCTGAACCATATATTACCAATACCTAAACTGTGGATTGATAGTGAGTCATAGAGGTCATGAATAGCAAGAGGAGTCTCTTTCACATATTGACTTTATCTCTGGTGTAGAAATTCTCAACCTGTGAAATATTGCATGATATTATCAATTAATACAAATCAAATTACCTTGTTTCATGTTTGCAAAGGGTAACGTGTGTTTATTTTAATAACAGTATACAGGTGCACTCACATGTGCATATGTATAAATTATATAAATAGATGTATGCGTATATACTTTACAATGAAAAACAATCAGCTGTAAATAACTACACTGAGAAGATTACAAATTCATAGCCTGCTGTTTAGAATTTTGTTACTGTATGTTTTCCTGTGTTGAACCTGAAAATGATTCACTGAGGTCAGCTCCTTACTGCAGTTAAAATGAAATAAAATAAATAAACATTATTATATATTTACAGTCTACTTGATAAATTAAGCACAGAGATAATAAAATATATATAATGAAATGGTGGTGGCTTATCCTTTGCTTCACAACTTTAGAGTTCACGGTTCACTTCTGATGTCTTAGCATGATTCTTGTTTAGATCAATTTTCCTATGGATTTGATGGTGTAAACTGTTTAATCAATTCATCTTGATATAGTCCTTTTCTTAGCTGCATATTTATTTATCATATTTGTTAATTGGCTTGGTGAACTGGTCTACTGCCCCTTTTCAGTAACAACCTGGGCCCAGGGGGAGTCATGCACATTAATGTATGATCATGTCAAGAATCACCATTATATGCATTATGGAAAGCATTGTATGCAGCTCATGTTTGTAATATTCTGAGACATGGCTGTTCCCCAGGTGCTACAATGTAAAATGCTTTGGATAGAGATTCTGTCATGCCTTATACCAGCATTCTCCACTTACTGCCTTGCCGCAAGTATTATTTTGCAAATCTGATAATGATAACCAGTGTGAGCATGCAATGGCTGCTACCACCATGGTGGAAACTGTTTACCTGTAACTCTGTCAGTCCATCTTTTTATTTGTCTGAGTAGTTGTAATATATTTTGCAATTCTTGTTCAACTTCAACTAAACTTATTATAATACTTTGATATATTGCAATGACAAATATAAAAAGAAAACTATTTTAAGAAACACAGTTATTCAATGCAAAGGTACTTTGAGAAAAAAATTGAAAAGCTAACAAACATCACAGTAAAATGAATACATGAAATATGTGATCAAATCATATTACAATATTCTGCCATGACAAGCAGAAACCATACATTATTAAAACAGCTGCAGATTCACTGAAAAAGACAAACACTGTCCTAGACCACTGACGAGTTAAAATTATCCTAGACTTTACAGTGCAATTCCAAATACAATCAGACAGTCCAGTCAATTAAAAAAAATGCATTGCCAGTAGATGAAAACATCCTTATTTCTCTGTACAGTACATGGATGGCTATACACAAACTGGTCTGAAATAATTCAGAACTGCTGGAAGCATTATACAGCTCAACAATAAAGAATTAACATCCAAACAGAGAATGAATGAGTGAAACAACACAACTAGAAAATGCATCCAGGGAACAGGAAATGAGTGGGGGAAAAATAACCAAAAGATTAATTTGGGTATCAGAACTTTAGATTTGGAGATGGTAAGACCACTGGAGACCAAAATGTTCATTGTAAAAGAAAACATCCAACTAAAGAACCACACATAACCCATGCAGAAGGTCCACCTAGTAGCCCATGAGACAGAGAAACAACATCTAAAAAAGTGTAATGAGATGCTCCAGGTTAGACAATGCTAAAGATTGTTGAAAATGCTGGTAGACAGGCATCAGCAAAAGCATGAATCTTTCACAAATCTCCAAAAGCAAGCTTCAAAAAATAAGAAAGGCCATAAACCAATAACACTATCCAAACACAAAAGCATATACACTAGAAAAGTGTATGCCTGTTGGCAGGTAAATGTTGTTCTCTTTGGACATGGCAAAGTATTAACTTGTCAGCACTCAATCCAAATGATTATGGCTCTGAGCTGCTAACAATCTACTTCCTGTAGCAAAGGGTAGAGGGTTTGATTCCTTCCACTTCCATCAACCTACTTTGCATTTTGGACAAGTCACTTAGGCAGTCTTCCTGGGTCATCCAGTTATATATATTTGTGTTTCATGCACTAACCCAGTTGACAAATGTATACATAAATAAAATAAAACTAAATATTATCACAAAATATCAAATCTGTTTCCCCCACAGAGATACAAGCCTACTCTGCCTACGATATCATTATAATAATGCTTCCTTCTTTCATTTCTCCAAGTCTTTTTGGCTTTCTAATACCATGACAGGAATGGACTCCATTCCTAAGTCAAAGTACAATTAAAGTTCATGAAATTAGTATTGTTTCAGTTTTTGATGTCAGCCAGAAGTGCTCTTTGCAGCATCTGTAAAGTGCCCAGTAATGACTCCTCCTGCAATTTTTACAGGGTTACATGTATTGGTAACATATCTAAATATAGATCTTTTTTTATAAGACCCATTGCTCCTACTGCTATTGGAACTGTCTGGGTATCTTTCTTCCACATTTCTCTCATTTCTGCCTGCAAAAACAGATATTTTATGACTCTGTGTCTCTCTGTATGCAAGACACTGTAGTCACTGGGTTTGGTGATTTCCATGATCAATACTTCTTTTGTCTTCTTTTCATGGACCACTATATCTGGTTTTCTAGCATCTATCTTTTGAACTGTTGATAATGTGGTGTATACTTCATCATTTTCAATCTTACTTTTTGGATAATTTTTCCAGTGTTTTTAGCCACTTCAATACCACAATGTTTGCACAATACCCAGTGCAACAGTCTTGCCACATCATTATCCCTTTCAGTATGCAGTCCTTCTGCCATTAGTATGTCACAACCAGCAAAGAGGTTTGCAACTGTTTCCAATTCTGTTTTACAAACCTACATTTGTCTGTTTCTCCCACATGTTCAATGGACTTTGTAAACCAACGTGTACGTAGCCTGCTATCTTGGGTCGCCAGTATTCCTTTCTATATGGATGCTGCTCTGTTATAGTAACTGTCTTTTGCCTCACTAGATGCAAAAAACATTCTCCAGCATACTAGTTCACCTTTTGTATTCTAGCACAACTTGCTGTCTCTTGGATATACAGTTATATTTTTGGATCCTGTTCCTCATAGATCTCATTATTTGATGGGTTCTATGCTTCCTGTAGTAAACATCATTGAGGAAAGCATATGCATCCCAGTGGGCAACTGGACCTGTACCAAGTTCTTCTTCACAATTCCTGTATGACAAATATAAACAAGTAAAACTACCAGTGTTTCTTAAATGAGTTCAAGGACTCCATTTCCCTTCATGACACTGAAAGAGAGAGAGAAAACAAACAGGGAATGTAACTGTGAAATACAAGAGAAAGACTAATATCTTTGGCGTCAATGTACAGTTCAAGCTCACTAGATCAGAGAGGAAGATGTTGACAGGTGCTTAAGAACTTTGCCAAGGCCTGAATGGGTAGCATAGTTACAAAAAAAAAAAAAAAGTAAAAATAAAACAAAATAAACATCACTGTAGAAGACAGCAGACAGACACGCCCATAAGAAAACAAAAATGTATCATGCCAAGATAATATACATGTGCTCAATGTACACTTGTTATTACACAAAGCTTGATTTCCAGAAATAAAATAATTAAAGTTTACAAAAAACATTTTGCAACAATGGTCATAGATTCATAGGTAGGTACTAGGCTATCGGCCCAAGGGCCTACGTAAGCCTAGCCAACAAGGTTCCCTGGCTTACACCACCCAAGAAAGTTATTTTCCTGTGCCACTGTTGAGCAGAGACACAAGTGATCCCCAGGGTGTATTTCCTATTTCCCATCCACTCATCAAGATTTTTCTTGAAGAGTGCTAATGAAGAACTTTGCTTGACATAGATGGGTAGCCTGTTCCAGAGTATGGGAAGTCTCTGGGACAGGAATCTATCCCTCCAGCATGTCCTGTGTATTGTGGTGACAAGGTTTAGGTCATTAGAGTGTGTAGCTTGGAGGGATTGGGATTTCTTTAGGTGTAGCATGTCCAACAGCTCTGGGTTTGACATAGCTTTATATGTTAGGCAGAGATCACCTCAGAGTAGGCGATATGCTACGGAGTAAAGCTGGAGTTTTTTGAGGCGGTCAGTGTAGGGCGTTTGTTTGAGGCCAGTAATCCTCTTTGTGAGGTACTTCTGTGGCCTTTCCAACTGCTGCAGATGTCTTGTGAGGTACATTCCAAAAGGGCTGTTTTACTCTATAATGGGTCTAATGAGTGTTGAGTAGAGGGGAACAATGACCTCTTTTTTCCTGGATTAAAACCCCTTTATGATGAGGTGTGCCACGTAGAAGGACTTCCTGACTACTGTAGCGATGTGACTATCAAAGGAGAGACTACTGTCCACCTGGGTCCCAAGGTCTCTTATCACACATTCGGTGTTAAGTAGATTGCTGCCTATGTGGTAGTTCATGGGTACAGAGTTTTTACCAAAGGGGATGACACTGCACTTTTTGGCACTGAGCTTGAGGCCATGGCTCTGACACCAGGCATCTGTCTCAGCAAGGCCCTTCTGTAGGATGTCCACATCATTTGGGGACTTGACTATGGCTCCTAGTTTGCAGTCATCTGTGAACTCCATTAGCCAGAGGCCTTCTGTGTTAGCCTGTACTCCAGAGAAGTAGATACCAAACAGGAGAGGTCCCAGGACGGAACCCTGTGGTACTCCACTTGTCACTGCTTTGATGTCAGATTTGCAGTGTGCAACTTTTACAGTGTGGGTTCTGTCAGTGAGCCAGTTGGCAACCCATCTTGTGATGTAGGGATTTATACCTAGTTTAGTGAGTTTAGCTATAACTCCAAAATGGGTATGATGTTGAAAGTCTTGGCGAGGTCAAGATAGGCAGTGTGCACCACCTTACCCTCATCTACGGCTTTGGTGACTGCCTCAAAGAAGTTAATCAGGTTCAGGCGACATGATCTGCCTTTCACAAACCTGAAGTGGTTGGGATCCAGAGTTTGGAGGTTACCAATGTCTTTGTTTATGAGTTCCATGATGATACATTCCATGGCCTTGCAGAACAGGCTCATCAGACTAATAGGTCGATAGTTTCCAGGATCAGTGATGGCTCCCCCTTTGTGGAGTTAATTGTTGTTGTGCACCATTCAGTGGAACAAAGCCTGATGCAAGGCTATTATTGAACATGGTGCTTAAGTTGGGAGCCAGTTCATTCTGAAGTTCATGTAAAACGCAGCCTGGGATGTTGTCTGGTCCCATGGATGCTGTGTTTTTAGCTTTAGAGAGTGCAGCTTTTACCTGTGTAGTTGTGATTACAGGGACTCTGCATTCTTCCTGTATAGATATGGGCCCTTTAGGGGGTGAGGGCGGGGATAAAGTTAGCACTGAACCTTTCTGCCAGGATGTTGGCAATATCAGTTGGTTCTGTAATTTTTGTGCCTTTCTGCTGTAACTCAGAGCAGATCTGGGTGTTGCCATCGAGATTCTTGACATAGCTATAGAATGCTTTGTGGTTGTTCTTAGAATTAGTGGTGATTTTGTTTTCGTAGCTAGCTTTGGAGGATTTTATAAGGGATCTCAGTTTCTTACTGAGGCTGACCAAGGAGCTCCTCCACTCATGGAAGTTTCTTCCTTCTGTTGTACAGTTTCTTTATGGCAGGGGACCACCAAATTGGCTTTTTTTTTGGAGGATAGCGTCTTGGTTCTATTTGGGAGAGCACAATCCATGCACTTGTGTAAGTGCTTATAGAGTGCATTTGTGTAGGATTCATCAGTTGTAACTGTGTTGTCCATCTGAATGGATGTCATGAAGTTCACCACTTTTGTCTTAAGAAGCATGAAGTTGGCTTTGGAGAAATGTTTTACCGTGGTTTCCTTAATGGGGGCAGGATGTGGATATCAAGGGTGGTTAGCTTATGGTCGGATCAGACCAACGAGGAGTTGACTTCAGGTATGGAACACTGGTCACTCATGTTGGTAATGACTACGTCTAGGATATCCTTGCCCCTGGTGGGGGTGTGGATAAGTTGATCCAGGGCATTGGAGCTTATGAATTCCAGAAATCATTGAGCTAAGGAGTTGGTACACAAGTAGTTTTCCTAGTTAATGGTGGGGTAGTTGAAGTCACCCATTATTAGGGTGTTTCGTTGAACCCTAATATTTTCCAGTACATCAAGAAAAGAGGAGTGGGAATCCTGGGGCATGGTGGGGGATCTGTAGCAAGCTACAATTTGGATTTCAGTTTTGCCCAGAGTTAGTTGTACTTGGATAACCTTGGATGCATTATGCTGAGCAACTAGCCTGGATGTGTGGATATCCTTAATGAATATGGACACACCTCCACCTTTGGTGTTTCGGTCCAAGTTACAAGGCCGAAAAGTGTGGTATGAGTTATAGCCTGGTAGTGCATGAGTGCTTTCTGGAGCCTTGAACCAGGTCTCAGTCACTGCATAGATATCGATGTTCTCCATTTTAAGGAGTGCCTCGAGTGAGTCCATTTTGAGATTTACACTTCTAGCATTAAGTAGCATTACCCTCAGTTTTTGCTTGCCTATTCCTGTTACGGTGGTGAATTTGTTATTTGAACCTTGCCTAAAAAAGGCACTATAGGGGCAGCAAGAGCCTTAGCCAGTATCCGGAATCCCAGGGGTGACAGGTGCAGGCCATCTGTGGCAAAGCATCGTGGTCTGTCGACCATGTCATCCCAAGCAGACAGATACTGGATCCCCTTAGAATGACACCAGAAGCTTAGCCAATTGTTGAAGTCAATCATTTTGTCCTTGTACTGTGGTATAATTCGGGGCGATGGCAGAATGGATTCTAACCACTACTGACAAAGAATTAGTAGAAGGAATGGAGCGATATAGAAGACAGCACTCTAAGGTATTTTATCATTTAACCAGTGTGGGGAACCGGTTACTGGTCAAATGATCAAATACCTTGGATAAGGCATAATTCACAGTATAACCTGAATTGTTAATTACTGTATCCCCTGTTGTCCATTTTTTATAAATTGTTTGCTTTTATGGAAAAGTAGCTTGTCATTTTATACTGTGTAGTTATATAAAAAAGAGACAGAGCAAGAAATAGAGGCATGATAAAGGATGAATGATTGGCTGCACATTTGGAGAGTTTTGGTTGACACTAATACTTCAAGGTACCACATTTTGAATGTTGCATATGGGATCAGCTTTAATAAGTGCCCCTTGTAAATAACTGCTGCATAGGATCATAGGAGATTACTAGGCTATCAACCCAGAGGTAATTTCAAGCCTGGCTGGTTCATCCCAATGTAAAATCATAGCTACTCTAGTCAATACCCAGAATGGTATTTAGTCATGAATGCCCATGAACAAGAGGGTTGTGGGTGCTATCCCTGGTATGAATTTACAGTGCCCCATCCACTCTTCTAGGTTCATTTAGAACAGAGTCATGGAGGTGCTCTGTTTTACATGAATTCTTAGCATATTCCAAAGATGCAGCAGTTGCTAGGAGACAAATCTGCCCCTTCAGCATGTCCTATTTAAGTTGCAGGCCATATTTAAGTCCCTTGAATTGATAGCTCTAGTCCCAAGAAGACTACAATACAGAGTATGTTGACAGGGAATTTAGTTAGTCTGTGTAAGGCACATGCTGGAGTACTTTGATCTGTTTTGTTAGAAACCTCTGTGGTCTCTCCAGTTGCTCCAGGTGGTTTGCACGGTCCATGCCAAAAGGGGCATTATACTCAATTATGGGCCTGATTAGTGACTAGTATAGAGGGGTTATAACTTCCTTTGCTGTAGATGTGATGCCTTTACTAATCAAGTGTGCTATGTAGAAAGTCTTCCTTATTACAGTAGACACATGGTGGTCAAAATTAAGGTCACAGTCAACATGTGATCCCAGATTATTACCAGTTTGTGGGTACTTAGGGAATTGTTGATGGCTTCATAGTGTGAAGGGACATTGTTATTGCAAAAGGGAATGATGATGCATTTCACTGTATTTAGTTTGAGACCGTGACTATGACACTATCCGTTGGTCTTCGTAAGACCCTCCTGAAGTATACTGGCATCTTTTGGGGATTCAGTAATTGCACCTAGTTTGCAGTTGTCCACAAATTTGGTCAGCAACACCCCCTTAGTTTTGACCTGAACTTCTGAGAAGTATATACCAAACAGCAGGGGCAACAGCACTGACCCTTGTGCCACCCACTGGTGAGAGGACTGCTGGTTGATGTGGAGTCACCTGCTTTGATACTGTGTGTCTGGCTTGTGAGCCAGTTGGCAACCCATCTTACAACAAAGGAATTCACATTCAGTTTGCTAGGTTTATCGTTAATGCCTAAGTGTGGTATTATGCTGAAAGCCTTTGCCAAGTCAAGGTATGCTGTGTGCACAGATTTGCCCTTCTCAATGGCCCTTGTCAAATTATTGAAGAAATCCACCAGGTTTAGCAGGCAGGATCTGCCTTTGACAAATACGAATTGGGTTGGATCTAGGGTTTGGAGGTCACATATGTCATTATTAATGAGGTCCATGATGATACATTCCATGGTCTTACAGATGAGGCTGGTTAGACTTATGCATTTAAAATTATCCAGGTCTGTTGCCTTTGTGGAGGGAAATAACTGTTGATGTTCTCCGTTCCATAGGAACAAAACCTGTACTTAGGCTATGATTGAATAGGGTACTTAATGGTGATGCTAGTTTATGTTTTAGCTTGTTTAGAAGACAGCCTGGGATGCCATCTGATCACATAGATAGTGTGTTTTTTTGCCTTGGAGAAGGCTTTAATGACCTGCTCTTCAGGTATGTAGAGTCGAGGGGGGGAAGTTGGGGACAAGGTTTGTGATAAGTTTGGAGGGGATAAGGGAGTGAAATTTTCACCAAATCTGCTAGCAGGTTTGCCATCTCTATTGGGTCACTGTGTGTGATACTATTGATCTCAATGTCAGCGCATGCTTGTATCCTACCGTTCAGGCTACATGCATAGCTATAAAAGGCCTTATGGTTATACTTGTCTGTGCTTGCTAATTTTTTATCCAAGATGCCCTTAGAGGATTTGACATGTTGCCTTCTTTGCCTGATGAGGCTAAGGAGGGTACTTTTCCATTGTTGGGGCCTTGCCTTTGTTTTCTTGGACAGCAACATTTTTGTGTTTCTTGAAAAGTTTGTTGATGCTGGATGCCCACCAGGGTGGCTTGTTTTTACTTGGGGCTCTGGCTTTGATTCTCTCTGGAACACCCAAGTGTATACACTTATGTAAGTGATTGCACAGAGCTTTAGTGTAATCTTCAGTGTAGTTACTACTTCCAGCTGGGGATGGGGATCAGAATCAATTTATACCTACCCCTAGGAGAGTATAGTTTGCCTTGGTGAAGTTTTTTAGTCAGACTTTGCCCTTTGTGAGATCTGGTGTTAGTGGCAGCTTGAAGGTGATTGATTTGTGGTCAGATTTAACTAATGAGAATCCGACAGTTGTGGCAGTACATCTATTTGTCAGGTCTACTTCAAGAGAAAGAAAAACTACATTATCGACGATAACATTGCTGAGATGACATCACCAACACCTGAATTTAATGAATGATTACAATGCTAAAACATTTCATAGGATAAGTATCCAGTTGGCCACAATCTAACAATGAAGTACACCATACTACCTCAAACCCATCCAAGTGTGTGTGGGGGCTATGCCTCCCACACACCCCTGTAACTAAACCAGCTCCAGGATTGTACTACAGTGGGGAAAAGGGCAAATTTCCCCTTGTTGGCCATCCAGATACTTGCCCTGTGAAATGTTTTGGCATTGTAATCATTCATTAAATTCAGGTTTTGGCAATGTTGTCTTTGGTAATGTGTGTTTTTTTGGCCTTTTGAAGTAGACCCCTGTTTGTCATGTTAGTGAGGACCAGATCTAGTATGCTTGTTCCTTTTATCAGGGTTGAACAATTTGTTCCAGGGCATTTGAGTTAACAAAGTCAAGGAACTTTTACGCTAGTGAGTTAGAGGTAGAATAAGTTTCCCTCTTGATGGTGGGATAATTGAAATCTCCCATAACCAGAGTGTTCGGCAATATTTGGATTGACTTCCGGTTTGGTCAAGTAGTCTTCATGCACCTCATAACCCATGGACTGGGATCTATAACTGGTTATGACTATAGGTTTTGAGAGTGTAATATCATCTGCAATGGCCAGTGATAGTGCCTCCCTTTACCTGGGAACAATGGATTCTCTGTCTTATCTGTAATGCTCAAGTATCACAAAGGGATTCAGCATATTATTTTCTGGCATGCCTTATTAGGTATGGGATTCTACATGCTTTCAGAGAATTGTTTGCATACTTATTTATTTAGTGAGTTTATTAACAAAGGTATTGTACTGACCCATAATGCACCAGTTTTGGCCACAGCCATGGGTACACAAAAGTTATATAAAATAAATGTCAATCACAGTTGAGTAAAGTAGAAAAGCATAAATACTTCCATTGGTATTATATACACTGCTAGTTAGTAAAGAAACTATACAAAATTGTCTATAAATATGGAAAACCCTCATGAGTAATATATGAAATTATGGATAAAACTGCCTGTAAACAAGTAAGATATTGAAGAGTGAGGTACATAATGTTTTGGTAAAATGCATGTTGAAGAGGACAAGGATATCTACAATGATATGTGCAATTTATACAAAATGGTAAGCTTCATTTATAGGGAATACTGACTATAAATGCTGAAAATGCTATTAAGATGTTACAGCTATTACAATTCTGTTATGTTCACTGTACATGGCAAGCATATTTGGTTTATTGTTGTGGTTGTTGTATTTTTTCACTAAACTCTTTTATGGAGCAACAGTTTTTAGTGTTGCTAAGGGGTGCATCTCAAAGTTTAGGACTAAGGTAGTAGAATCAATCTAAAGGAAAGAAACCCAGATTGTTTACCAGCATATCTGATAGTAAAACTAAAACTCAAAAACTTTGGGCAAATAATGTAAATAAATGATTCCTAGAGAAGAGTCTGATACAGGCAAAGATCAATGAAAAAAGTAGAAAAGGCACCTCAGGCTCAAATGGACAGACAGCAATACTGAACTAATGAATATACATTTTCAAGATCCTAAAAAAGTAATTATTGACAGTAAAGCCCATACTTCTCAACCTGCTGACAATAAAAATAAGAACAAAACCACTTAAAAATTAAACTTCTAGCTTAAAATCTGCATAACATTTGAATACCAAATAGTACACAACTCTTCCCACTTCCAGTAGGAATGTTGGAAACAACTCAGAAACACATGTTTAAGGAACAGTGACAAAAATGGTGGAAAAATATAACCATATTTTCAAAGAGATGGCATAAGATCTGTAGATTTAATTTAACGGTACTGCAAAATTCTACTACAACGTAATTCAATTTTGCTACAGAAAAAGGGATATGAAAGATGTATGTCTTCCTTCTTTTAATTATTGGTGCCACTAGTATGTTGGTCATATAGTGTGGTTTTCTGTATACTAGACACCTCTAAAATCATGTGTGATAAAGGGGGGGGGGTTCAGAAAATTATTCAAAGAGGAAAAACAAGACTGAAAATAGGGGCATGCCTGCAAAAAATAGGGATACGATGTGCAGAGGTAAATCAGGCCTGAAAATAGGAAAGTTCTCCCAGAATAATGACAATTAAGAAGTCTGGACAGGCCTAGTATCTAAAGTCCTTGATGTCATGAAAGTCAGACTAATCTAAATGACTCACCACCAACAAAAACAACAATATTGGAATACATGATGTGTGGGTACTAGGTCATTTTTAAATACATAGAGAACTGATTATGTTTACTTGCATGGAGAACTATTGCATTATTTGCACAGGAACAAAGTAGATGCTGACTGGCTTTGGGTTTTATGTATTAGAGTAAGATGACATCAGCAGACTGAATCAGTGGCAACCAGTCTGTACATGTAAGAGTAATGTAATGGTATTTTGAAATAGAACAATGAGTGAGAAAGTCATTGAAAAAACAATCAGTAAAAAAAAAATGAAAACTCCAGCAAAGCTAGAACCTCCACTGAGTGACCTCCCAAACCTCTTGTATCAGAGGCACATGAGATATATGCAAATGATCCTTATGAAGGGCAGGTTGGCATAATGGTTAAGGTGCTTACCTTAGAAACACAAGGTGCAAGGTTTGATTCTGACATGGGGTAATTGGCTAGGCTTAAAATGGCCCATAAGGGCAGTTAGCCTAGTACTAACCTACAAACATTGCAAACAGTTGCTATAGTTTAGTTCAGATGGTGTAGAGATATATTGCTGTGATTGTAGTGCACAGGGTCCTGGGTTCAAGACTTGGGAGTGATAACTTTCTATATCAAACAAAGCTCCTCATTAGTACTCTTCAAAAAAAAAATCTTGATGATTGGATGGGAAATAGGAAATTCACCCCAGAGATCACTTCTGTGGCTCTGCTCGACAGTGGTACAGGAAAATAATTTTCTTGGGTGGCAAAAGCCAGGGTACCTTTTTGGCTGGGCTTGTATAGGCCCTAGGGCCAATAGCCTAGTACCTTCCTATGAACCTATGAACATCAGCTGTTTCAGCTAATTGACAATTCTGAATGCCCATGA
The DNA here is from genome assembly GCF_019279795.1 of Protopterus annectens. Taxonomy (NCBI): domain Eukaryota; kingdom Metazoa; phylum Chordata; order Ceratodontiformes; family Protopteridae; genus Protopterus; species Protopterus annectens. The sequence goes on from NC_056729.1 coordinate 843,212,330, forward strand.
CTTGTTTCGCTTTAATGGACAATTTCATGAAATACAAGCATTGTGACCCTAATGATAATGGACATCAGCTAGGTATAACAACCCTATGTTTCTAATGCTTGGTCAAACACTCTGCTTGTACTGTGCTGACGGTGTCATAACAAGGCCAAAATATGCATATCCACAGCTAGTGAGGGTTGGCTTTATTGGCCTGAAATTGTCCATTAAAACGACGAAACAAGTCATGGGCATTTGGAATTGCTAATTAGCTGAAACACCTTATGTTCATAAGGATCAATTGCATATCTCCCATGTGCCTCTGATACAAGAGGTTTGAGAGGTCACTCAGTGGAAGTTCTAGCTTTGCTGGAGTTTTAATTTTGATTTTACTGATTGGTTTTTCAGTGACCTTTTCAGTGACCTTCTCACTTATTGTTTTACTTTGTTGTTTGGGATATTTTTGCAGTGATCCTAATGATAATGGACATCAGCTGGGTATAACAGCCCTATGTTTCTAATGCTTGGTCAAACACTCTGCTTGTGCTGTACTAATGAGGTCATAACAATGCCAACATATGCATATCCACAGCTAGTAGGGTTTGGCTTTATTGGCCTGAAATTGTCCATTAAAATGATGAAACAAGTCATGAGCATTCAGAATTGCCAATTAGCTAAAACACCTGATGTTCACAAGGACCATTTACATATATCCCATGTGCCCCTGATACAAGAGATTTGGGAGGTCACTCAATGGAAGTTCTAGCTTTGCTGGAGTTTTCATTTTGTTTTTACTATTTTGAAATAGAGGAAAAGAAAATGAATAACGTATCTTCTTAGCAATTATTTGCAAGTTGGCTAAGTTTTGTTTGAGGAATAGACAAGGAAAAGTAGTCCATATTCTAACTGTAATTAAAGATATTTAAATATAAATTTTTCCTTTAAGCAGTTAATGAAATTTTCCAGCAGGTGCACACAATTATGTTATTGATACAAGCTGACATTTGGAGAAAAATTAAGGACTAGACAACGATGTTTAAAGGTATACACTTGTTCAGTGATTTCATTGTTTTACATTATTAGGATAACAAGACTTGTCAAATGTTTACATTTTGGAGGACTGTTGAGGACCATTACATCATTTAACTAATTGTATGGGTGGTTTATTATATAGTCCTCTTCACAATTTATGCAGAACTGAATGCAGGTTTTCAATTATTGTTTTATTGCTGTTCTTCATCTGCATAGAGAAGATGATATCTGTATTTTAAGGGGGTCTTGTTTAAAAAAGAGGCTAAAGAGTATATGACCTAAGATTCATCATTGTGGAACACCAGAGTAGGTATTGTGATTTGAAGAACATTTCTGATGGAAATGTGCAGCATAGATCCTACTAGAAATGTGTTAAAAAAAACACAAAAAAATAATAATAAAGTTCTTAAAAGTAAGTATATACATTTAAAGATTGTTTCTTTGGAAGAGGATGTGACATAGTATGACTCACTGAGATGGCAGTGCAGGCCTGAATTGCCTACCCTGATAATAATCCCAATATCAGAATAGTCCAAAGATTCAACAAAAGGATTTCACAAAGAGACATTTATTTCATGTAGGATAAGCTATCTGGAGTATGAAATCTGACAAGGTGTTCTGAAAAAAAGGTCAGTAGTTGGTAGACAATTAGGAACATGATAATTAAAGCTTTACATGTGAAGTAAACATTAAAGTGGACGATATTACCTACTATAGTGAATAGAAATGCAGATTCACTGTCTCCTATTTATTTTCACATGTTTTAAGTGTTTCTTCCTGAAGCACATACAGAAGAGACTGGAAAAATGAGAACATTATTTGACTTAGGAATGTTGGACTTTTAGAACAAGGATAGCCTCTGTCTATGTTGTCACTGACTTTAGAGACCTACTTTATTAAGCAACAGATATCAAAAGATAAGTCAAGAAAGACAAAACTACACAGGACATGATATAATAGCTTCACAGGTTTATAGTACACTGGTTAGGTATATGCTAAAAGGGGCAGTGCATTCAGCAATGGGTCTGATAAGGGATGAGTACAGTGTTACTATAACTTCCTTGGTCCTTGATGCTATACCCTTGTTTATGAGTTGGGTGACATAAACTTATTTACATGCTATCTTGGCTACATGTTGGTCGAAGGCCAAATTACTGTTTACATGTGCTCCCAGATCACTACCTAATGGGCTGACTCTTAGGGGTGTTTTATCAATGGAGTAATTAGCTTGGGTAGAAGATTTCCCAAAGGGCACTATAATGCATTTCTTCCCTTTGAGTTTAAGAAAATGATAGATGGATATTCAGCAAGCAATGTTAGGGATAGTGATCTAAACATGGACGGTTGTGAGACTGTGAAGCAGGAAGTACAAAACAAGAGATAGGTGTCCAAGAAAGCACAGAGGTGTTGAGAAGAAACAGAAGTAGTAATCAGGCCAAGTGACAGAACTTGCTTCTAGATTTGTTAATCATCCATTTTATGAGCTAAAACTAAACTCCAACCGCATGTGTACCTGTTAATGTGCAGACATGGCAAACAGTAACAAATGTCCTTGAATTCTAGGAACATCCAGCTAAAACTTTGGATATCTAATTGGCATAACATTTGAATACCAAATAGTACATACCTCTTTCCACTTCCAGTAAGAATGTGAGATACTACTCACACAAATGTTTAAAAAACAGAGAGTGACGAAAATGATGGAAACATACAAATGCATTATCAACAAGACAGTATAAAATCTATCAACTTTAATGAACCATATCTCAAAATTCTACCATGAACCACATCTCAAAATTCTACCATACAAGGTAATTTTTTTGCCTTAGGAAAAAGAAGTCGTAAGATGCGTGCTCGTTTTCTTTAATTATTGCTGCCAGCAGTATTTTGATTGTGTAATGTGCGTACTAGACACCATCAACAACAAATGTGATGAAGGGGATTCAGAGAATTCTGTGGAGGGGTAAAATTAAACCTGTAAACAGAGACATGTCTAACGTAGGACATCCTAAATTAGGCATGAAAATATGAAATCTCCTCCAAAATTGTGACAGAGAGGTCTGGTTTCATGTCACTCAGGGTCTAGGAGGAGGTGAGTATTAAGAAAATCATCCTTTCCAGTGGGAACTGAATCCGGATGAGGAGGAGGAAGCCAATTCTAATACAGACAGGTAGGACCAAATAAGATGATTTAGTAAAATACTATAAACTTTGTCATTCAAGGATGACATGAAAGCATTTACCACATATGGACTATTAGTAAATGGAGACCTCAGTGAAGAAAATGTGATGATTTATAAAGGTCTGCTTTCAAACACTAAAATGGAAAAAGATCCATGCTACCAGCAAACTGCTGGATTTTTTTTCTCTCCAGAAAATGAAGAAATGGCAAGAAGTGGGAGTTTGACAACTTTAGAACATACTCTTCTATGAGTGGACGCATTAGTGATTTGTAAAAGACAGGCAGTGAATGATTTAAAAGCAACAAGTATGTGGAAGTTGGAAAGACACTGGGAGTGGATAACGTTTATGAAACAGCATATGAAATGAAAACAGATGCTGGTGGCAACAATATAATACTAATTTGGTACAACAACAGGTGAGAAAAAAAATGAGACAGAAACAACTATTTTATATGTTTGTTTAGGTCCTATAATGGTATGGTAGACTTCATTGTGGAAGACTCCTTTATCAGTCCATTGTCTACTAGACTGGTCTGAGCCAGAAGCCACCTCACCATTATTAGGACTGGGTTCCTAAAAATAGAAACTGCATACATGGGGCAGTTCCTTTTTTCTTTACTTTTTTTTTAGTACAAAACATGGTGAACCCTTTAAGAGGCAACAGTTGTTGTTGTTCGGCTTTTTCCCGGTAAGGGGTCACCACAGCAGAACTCCGGTCCGCTAATGATTGGCAGTAAATTTTTATGAAACGCCGAGGTGCCAGCTCGACGCCCAAACTTCAATGAAGGCATGCCCATTTACGCATGCATGTCTTTCGAATACTACCCAACCATGGGGAGGACATGCAGACTCCATACAGAAGGCACTACCAAGCCAAGCCGAGAATCGAATGGGAGAACCTCTTGCTGTGAGGTAACAATGCTACCACCATACCACTGTGGCATTTTAAGAAGCAACAGTAATGCAGTAAATTTGAAATGTGTCAGAATGAAATGCTAGACTTTGGAAGCCTCCAGTTTACAAGAAACAAAATTTCCTAATGCAATTGTTTCCAGGTGAGTGTAGTACAGCAATGGTGTAGTAATAGCGTTGGCAGACTATACACACAACATCAATAGGAAAATAAACAAAGAAGTGCAGCGGTGTGTGTAGGGGGAGGGGAGGGACATCTAAAAACAATGCCTTAACCATTAAAGTACTATATGTGAGAGAGGTGGAAAAGGATTCAGAACAGCTGAAACTGTACCAGACACTTAAAATTGTATATTATAAACAAATTAACTCCAGCAAAAGAAACCCCAGAAATTCAATCATGAGGAAGCTTTGATCCCCTGTGACCACACCCACAAATGGGAAGCATGATTTAGCACTCATCCCCAACAATTCTCTCTCTCTCTCTCTCTCTCTCTATATATATATATATATATATATATATATATATATATATTTATATATGTGTGTGTGTGTGTATATATATTTATATTTATATATATATATATATATATATATATATATATATATATATATATATATATATATGCATGTCTGTGCATATGTATACTTCAGTGATCAAGATGATGAAAACAAAAAAGACTGAACTACCACTAAGAACAAGTCACAAAATTTTGAATACATGTTTCCAACTTAAAATGACCTACACTGGTAATCTCCAGTAACTCCAATTACTAACTGAGATCAAGTGTCATTTTGAGTAGTACTGATAGGAAAAAGGTTTTTAGTAATGTAATGTAATGTGTAGGGTTAGGATTAACGTTAGAGTTAGGATAATGTAATGTAATGTGTAGGGTTAGGGTTAACATTAGAGTTAGGAGAATGGAATGGAATGGAATGTTTAGGGTTAGGGTTAACGTTAGAGTTAGGAGAATGTAATGTAATGTGTAGGGTTAGGGTTAACGTTAGAGTTAGGAGAATGTAATGTAATGTGTAGGGTTAGGGTTAACGTTAGAGTTAGGAGAATGTAATGTAATGTGTAGGGTTAGGGTTAACATTAGAGTTTAGAGAATGTAATGTAATGTGTAGGGTTAGGGTTAACGTTAGAGTTAGGAGAAGCACCCCTGTACCTTCTTACTCATATGTGCTACTTATTGCATTACAAAACTCCCTTCTCTAAAAGTAACACTACATAAGACACAATGACTCAGAATCTACACAACATCAGACATAAAAAACAGTAGATTAACTGCCTTACCTAACCCTTATTCTAACCATAAACCCTGAACACTTGCACTTACATACTAATGTCTATAACCATTTCAGTCAAACATTAGGTGGCTTGTATGCTAAAAATTGGCCATAGGTGTGAATGTGCATGCTTGTGGTATAGAAGAACAACTGCAATATGAATATTAGCTCTAGATGATTGGCACAAAAAGTGATCGTGAATGGACAGATTGATTCATTTTCCTACACTTTCTTAATTACGTACAGTATAGAAATGAACATTCAGTCATTTTTGCATTCATTAATTTGACAATTAGCTTCAAAGGTTCATAATTAAGTACTAGGCTATCTGCCCTTGAGGGGCATTTTTAAGCCAAGTCAATTTCCTTTTTTTGTGCTTTAAATAATCTAGCCCATTTGGTTATAGACAGGCTTTACCCATCCCATGGTTGATAATTTTATATTATCCTAATCTGAATAACAAGGATCATACAATAAATAATTTAAAGTGCTGTATAAATAAGGTAAAGTATTTAGGAGCTGCATCTGTCCATTAGCAGTACATGTGGCAGTCCCGGGGTAAATTTCCTGTTTCCCATTCATAGATCTAAGTTGCACTTGAAAATGGGCAAGGATAAATTTTGTTTTATGTGGATGAGAAGTATAGTCCACATCAGCAATATCCTCTGTGAGATATACCTGTCCCTCCAAACCACTTTGTCGATGTTACAGAAGAGGATTAAATCCCTATACTGAGCATTTCTAATACCATTTGACTTGCTGATGTGCCTAAATCCATCACTAATGGGTTGTAGGATAACCTCATAGTAGTCTGTTGGATACCAAGTACAGTGACAGGGTTTTGAGTCGGTGCATGTAGGACTTGTTGTTTAGGCCTTGTACCCTTTAAGAAAGGTATCTGCATGAGAGCTCCAGTTGTTGCATGTGTCTGGACAGATACATGCCAAAGCGGGCATGATTTGTCAAATGGGGACTGAGTATATGGGATAATGACATTCCTAGATCTACACACAATCCTTTTGTTTATAAGCTGTGCAGTATAGAAGACTTTCATACAACAATAGACAAATGTTGGTCAGAAGCTAGGTCACTGTCCATATAAGCTCCCAAATCCCAAACAACTGGGTCAACTCTTAGGAGTATATTTTGAATGTGGCAGTTCTCCGGGGTAGATTACTTCCCAAAGTATACAATAATGTATTTTTTGGCATTTAGTTTGTTTATGATTTTGGCACCAGTGATTTATTTGGGACAAATATTCCTGTAGGATGGCTAAGTCATTTGGAGATTCAGTCATTTCTCCTAACTTGCAGTTATCTGCAAACTTAGTCAGCCAGAGTCCATTTGGTATTGGTTTTTACTTCAGAAAAAAGATGGCAAACAGTAAATGTCCCAGCACAAAATCTTGGGGGACTCCATTCATTCAAATGAAGTTTAGATACTTGAGTTGTAACTATCTATCTCTCTCTCTCTATATCTCTATATATATATATATGTATACGTATATATTTGAATATATATATATATATATATATATATATATATATAGGAGCCGTTTATAATCATGAAATACTGAAATGTTGAATTTCAGTATCTCGCGACTGCAAACCTGAATGTTTAAAATAGCGAAAGTTCATAATCGCGAATTTGAATATCTCAAATTCACGATTATGGCCTTATGCTACGTGATGTCCGGGATTGTGTGTTTATGGTGCGCAGTGCTGTGTGTGGATCTAGGTGTTTTGTCAGGTAAGTGAGTGCTTTGTAAGCGATTTGAGTGGGGGTTAGAGTGTGTTTGAGTGTGCTATGTTTGATGTGTGTGAGGGACTGGAGAATGTGCGTGTGAGTTTGCTTTTGTTTCCTGTTTGTGCAATCTCAGAGTTAGTATATCTAAGTAGGGGGGGGGGTGGGGGGCATGTGTATGAGTTGTATATGTGTGTAGTTTTTGTTTGTTTATTTTGTGATGTGGGTGTTGTGGTGTATGTATGGTGAAGTGTATGCAGTTTGTTCAGTGTTTTGAATTTTGTGGTTTTGGGCTCAGGGTTTTGTAGTTTGTGTTTTGTGGATTCCATTTCATAGTTTTGAGATACTGAAATTCGTTGTTTCAGTATTTCAAGATTATTAAGTGAATCTATATATATATATATATATATATATATATATATATATATATATATATAAAGAGAGAGAGAGAGAGAGAAATATAGATAGATATGCATGTGTATATACGTATACAGGATGTATGTACAGGATACTGACTCCAGGACACAAAGCCATGGGGTAAAGCCAACACCATTGAAATGCACAAAATAATTCACTGCATTTTCAGTGTGCTCTTCACAACTTCACAGTAGTGAAACTGTAACTAACAAAATAAGTTTGCTAATCTCTGTTTGGATCACATCAAGCTCAGTAAAACTGCATGTTACAAAAGGTGCAGATTTAAGTCTTAGCCCTAGGGATGTCTTCAGTTTGGGAATGAGAATTATGGCAACAAGTACAAATAGTTTGTTAGTGGAACCAGTGGAACAAGACAGTCACAGTTAGAAGTCAAGCAGAGGATAAGATGGAACTCTTACCAATCATTCTAACCAAAGATCAGTTGCAGCAAAATCATAAGGAAATAAGAGAAATAAAAGTTACCTTTCTTATCTTTTATTAAATAGGTTAGTACCACTAGGCTAGTAGCCTCCTTTCAAGGGAGTCCTGAGGTGGTATTTATACAACTAGAGAAACTTTGGCCAGGGCATTGGGAACTTTCAGTATCTTTTCGATGGGTGTTGTGGCAACTTTTATATTCGCCAGAGCTGCCACCTACTTAAACTGATGGAGTCTTGGTTTAACATCTCATCTGAAGGACAGCATACTCAGGAGTGTGGCAACCCCTTATGCTACACTGCAGTGTCGGGAATCCCATCTCCTTTTTGTCGGTATAGAGCCCACAGCTTTCTGTACTACAAGCGAGTGTGCTACTGTTGCACTACTGACATGGCATAGTAAAGGAAGGGTACAATTTACAGTGGAAAAGTATAGAATCCTGTAGTGGTACACATGCCCTGAACAAGGATGGCTGGATAATTGAACAAAGGAATCATGGCTGTATAGTGTGTGGGCTGAGACAATAAAGGTGGTCAGAATATACTTTGAGTTATGGCTGATGACCTTTGAAAGGCCTGGAATATGTATGATTTACAGGGCAGGAATATGAAAAGTCAAAGATAAGTGCTTAGAAGAGGAACTACTAGAGCATGTGTATTAGGAACTAGTTTAACAAATTGTGATAAACCAAATGTAACAGTCCAGGAAGTGGTCCTTGAGATGCACTTGTGGAATTAGTCTTTTGAACTCAAGTGGGTCAATGTTTTCAAATTAAGTAGTTATTTTTAGCTACAACATTGTGCATCTGACAGTACAGCAGAACAAGCATGCTGTTGTCATGGATTTCCATACTAGGCAACAGGAAGTAAGAATGCACTCCTATGCTTCTGTTAATATTTTCAGTCTCACATGGTAACCAATTACCCACTCTCAGACTCTCTGCTTCATTATATTGAATATCAATAAAATGCTTTAACACAGACCCTTACAAGACACTCACAGCAGGCATGCATTACCCTGTATGTATTAAGGCTGTTTTCTATTCTTTACCTTCAGATATGTTGTGGCGTCATTTGAATAAATATAAATATACAGAATACTTTCATACATACTTGTTAAGTTTGGTTTCCCCAAAGCGATGGTTTATTTTGCATACAATACACTGAATGCATTTCAATATTTTAAAGAAGAAGCTTAGAAAAAATGTTATGGTAAAATCAAAGGATGTGGGTTTACATAAAATGTTGTCATATCAGCATTAATGGGATTGCTTTACCCCATCAGGCAGATGAATGTCTTTCACATTTTTAAGTTATTCTAATATCTAAGAATTTAATTATTTCTGTTTTTTTTTCTTCAGTTTTATGTTTACTTTATTTTTGATTGTGATTGCCTTTTGGCATACTCTCTCTTGCATTTAGAAACCTGTTTAGGACTACTGCCTGAATTAATCATCATCATCATCATCATGAGATAAGAGCTATTTGCATATGCACAACTGTGTTCTTTATTGTCTATGCACAGATGACCTATGTATTGTACTAGGAATACTTAGCCCAATGTAAGGATTCCCTCTGTATCTCTTTATAGAGAAAACCTTCACCAAATGCCTCTGCATTTTATTTTCCATTAATACTGTATCTGAATGAAAAAAAAAATGTAGATGCTATATATAACATACTGTGGTTATTGCCGATTAATAACACAGACAAGCTGAACTGAAAGTAAGAATTTTATGTTAGTTTTCTTTAATAATGTGAAGACATAAATACAGTCTTACCATCAACATATCTGTTTAGCATTTCAAGAAAGTAATAGTGCATGAAGCATGATTATAACGCTTTAATATTAATAGGCAGTGCATATGGAAAGTGGGAGGGTACAGAGGGACAGGTAGGCAGACTAAAAATGATATGTGGAAACTTTAGAGAGGTGAATCCTGAGAAATGCTGAAATAACTACATAAGGGTACACCATTTACAATTAGGCATATTACCACGAAATTTAAGATTTCTATTTAAGAATCTAAGATTTAAGGATCTATTCTTGGCCCTCTTCTCTTCACCATTTTTGTTAATGACCTGCCCACAATCATCCCCCATGCCACATGCATTCAATATGCAGATGATTCGACCATCATCAGCACTGCCTCCAACCTGGCAGACCTCACTGCTTCAACCCAAGACACCTTTAACCTAATAGAAAAATGGTTCTCAAGTCGTCAACTAGTTCTCAACCCCAACAAAACAAAACTACTTACTTTCTCACCCACTAACAAGACTCTTCCCTCCACCTTCTCTATTACTTCCTCCAATGGAATCACTATATCACCAGAAGCTCACACAAAGCTATTAGGTGTTACCATTGATAACTCCCTTAAATTTGACACCCATTTCAATCTAACCATCAAAACCGTCAATAAAAAGCTTGGCACTCTCTATAAAGTAAAACACTTTCTCACTCCTCACGCTAAAATTACAATTGCCAGCACACACCTACTATCAACTCTTTTCTATGCCTCCCCCCTTTTTACAAACCTAAACAAGACAACCCTTAACACAATTGCTTCTTGTTACAATCACATAGCTAGATTTGCCACAAATACCACCTTTAGAATGCACCACTGCACTAACTTGAAGCAACTAGGGTAGTTAGAGTTTTCCAGCCAATTCCATTTCAACCAACTCAAAACGGCTCACCAGATACTGTATCACCCAGAGAAAACACCAGCTCTGAAAAACAACATTCACCCCTATATAAACCTGCAATCTTTACGCTCCTCCAATAAGATCTTAGCTCAAACTACCAAAGCCAATAATTCTGCTGGGGATTCTCTATTCTCAAACTTTGTAGGTAAAATGTGGAACTCCCTACCGACCATGCTCACCTCAGAACCTTCACTCCTACAACTCAAAAAAAAGCTTAAACCCCATCTCAATACTCTCTGGCAATGTCCCTATTCCAAACCTGATTAACCACTATCATTTACCCTTCTCTTACCTCACTATCCTTAACCGCTTTTTAACAAGGCGCCTCACCTTTGTAACTGACCTATGTTTTTTTATATGCTGCTGTTATTTTTTCCCAAGATGTAATGTATCTTTATATTGTATTTAGAACTCAACTATCTTCCTTTTTTTTGCATTAACAATGTTCATATGTCTGTTATGTACCTGGAGCTTTTCTCCCCGGGCCTCCACTGAAAATGGACATGTATCCAGTCGGACTCTCCCGGTTAACAAATGTAAAATAAAATAATAAATAAATAAATAAATAAATCATTTTTTTCTTCCACAGTCCCTTTTGACTCCTCTAAAACATTCAGAAAAATAGCTTGGTGGATTGAATTGCTGAGTGTCAGGAAATCTCAGCTATCTTTGAAATATAGTGTATACTTTATGATGTTAAAGTCTGCCTGCTTAAGATCAAGACATGTATAATGGCACAAGACGTGTGAAGTCGTCATTATCACAATTTTTACATAGCTTTATTATCCTGTACTCTTACATTTAAATTAAACAAAGTATGTGGCTTGATGGTATTATACCAGTTGTATTCATCTAAATATGAGATTTTAAAGACACACTATAACTACTTAAATAAAAAATGTACATTGACAGAAATGATTAGCCATCACTTTATTGAATTAGAGCATGTTGTATTAATCCCTTTTGTAAACATGTTTTGTCATACATATGATTACCATTAGGAGTCTTGTGGGACCTTTATGCAGAAATTGCAACTGCAGGCTCTAATTTTATCAACAAATAAATAGATGACCCTGCAATAAATGTAATAAGAAAATGTATGATGTTTTAATTCTCAAACATGTTTTATCCATAACTTATAGAAAGACATAATATATATTAGTAGATAGGCAACAGACATTTAAGAATCAAATCTAACATCAATTATTTTGTGTAAATAATTTAAAAACAGGATACATTGTCTGCAGAAAGTCTCCCAACATTGCAAATGAATATGCTGTTTCATCACTAGTGCTCTGAAGCTCCATTGTCACAGTACAAAGGACTAGTGAAACAGAAGTATGACTACATAACAACAACCACCGCCACCTATTTGGACCCTGAAAGCCTCTACACTTTATAGAATTTAACCTTAGAACTACAACTTGAACTCCTGTATCCCACTGGCTGAGTTTCACAGGGTGCCACAATCATTTTTTTTCCTAATCTTATTGGATAGAGTACATAACAAAGAACAAATCTTGAATGGCAAAACTTTCTGTGTAGCCCAAGTTTTAACTGTTTCAGCGTGTAAACCTGTTTTTATTTCTTCTAGATTTCAAAAGACATTTTATTGATTCTTACTATGGCAACCAGTGAACAATGTATCTGTAGCACATAAAATATGACCTTTATAAACTGCTGCACACATTTTGTGCCTTTCTATAAGTTATGGATAAAACATATTTGAGAATTGAAACAGATCATACATTTTCATATTAATTATCTGTGTAATTAAAAATAATCCAAGCGGGAGTACAATAATGGGAACAATGCTTTACTGGTCTGGAACATGCTATTAATTAAATCACTATAACTTTGCAGAATTAAAATGTACTGCAGAAGGCTGTAGATATAAATGCAAGGATTTTATATAGTACATGGGCAAGTCTGTGAGCAAATGTGTGTGTGTGTGACTGTGTTTTCAGACTTCATGATGAATGCCATAAATCTTTCCAATGAATGATTTAATAATTCTGTTAACACATCACTGTGTTTACTATATGTGACAAGGTCATCTTGTAACTCTTAGACAAAAAGCCTGTGCCATTTTATGATATACAGGCACTATTTGATTACATCAGACTTATTGCGCATGAGTCATTTTCAATAGTTAGCCAGGACAGAACATTTTCATCAGAAGAAATCCAGAAGTTGAACCACTGATTATAGAACATTAAACTGGAATCTGACTGTGGCTTGAAGGAATAGAAGAACCTGTGTTGTTTTCACAAATCTGTAGCTGTGTTTTATCAAATGGCCACAGTTAAGTCTGCCCAGAACCTGAGAGAGGAAAAAACTATAGTGCATGATATTGAACCTTAATACTTTTTTGGAGAGAAATGCATAGTGATAAACCCACTAAGAAAAGAGAGATAAATTGAATAAGGTCACATATTCCCTTCTGTAATGTCAAAGTGGAGTGTTAGTCAGAACGACTCTTAATGATGGGTATCTAAAGAGACAAAAGTTACTGAAGTAATAGTATAAGAATTGCCAAAAACAACAGCTGAAAATAGTCACTGGTATGATTTGCCTTTTGTAGTGGAAGAAGTAGAAAAAGACACCCTGGCACCTGTATTCTTAGTGACGAGGCAATACCATCTACTTTACAACAATATACTGAATGAAATGTTTCTGAACCAGTAGATTTAAAAACAAGCAATGTAAATCTTAAAAAGCACAGTGGGTGAAATGGTACATTAACCACAACCAGAAATAATATCTAGATATACAGTAATGGCTGCCAACACATTCTAGTGCTTATTGAGTGTGTCACGATTCCTGAAGCAACATCAATGGAATAAAATCAATGCTAAGTCAGTATTTTTAAAAAGGTACAGATTCCTAAGGAAATGGTCATGGAACAGAGAATTCCATTTACTTTTGTGGTAATGTGCCAGTATTGCCATCCTTTTTAAGTAGAACAGTAATAACCTCAGTGTGCCACCCAAACATGCATTAGTTTGTGGAAAGCTTTACTAAAACCCCGATAGCTATGCTAATGAAGACCACAGAGCAGGTTAGAAATGGGTTTGGTTATTTCCTGAACTCTTTTTTTGCAGTAAGAGAGGTTACTCAATTTTTAAATGGATTTATCTTGAGTTACTGTATGGATGATATCCACAAGGCTTGTTGGACATAACAAAGGAAATTTGGGAAGCGGAAATAACTCAGTTTATTAAAAGTTTTAGTCCATGCTTTTACATACTTAGAAGACAGGCTAAAACTGTTATGATAAAAATTAAAGAAAATATGCAAACAGCACAGGAAATGAAAAATAATGTAATTAAAATTCCAAACATAGCTTAAAATTAAGGTCTAATTGTTAGTTTCCCCTGTTAAAAAATAAGTTCTTATCTGGATGAAAAGATCCATTTGAGACAGAGAAAAATTAATGGAATCAACTATAAAACTAGACAAACTGGGAAGAGAAAAACAGAAAAGATGCATCACAAGAATGGATTAAGAGAACAGAATGAAGCTGAAGCTTGTCTATTCAGACTGGGAGTTAACACAGATACTGACATGGTGGTATCAGGTAATCTTGTCTCTGCTGTTCAGATAGACAAAACATTGCCTATGGTCCAGAAACAAGAAGCAAATAAATCTCTATTAAGAAACTGAGGTTTCATTTCTGAGATACCTAATAAAATGTATTTAATATCACATCATACCAAAGCTGTTTCAGGGAAAAAGGCAAACTTAAAATCATATTATTTGGGAGGTTGGCATAATGGTTAATGCATTTACCTTACAGACACAAGGTGCAGGGTTTGATTCTCACATGGGGTGATTGGCTAGACTTAAAATGTCTCGCAAGGGCAATTAGCCTAATACTAATCTATGAACCTATACCAGAGGCCCAAAAATAAAGCAGTACCTGAAGAAGTGAAAAAAATGCTTAAACTAGTTGTTATTGAGGAATGTCAGAGTGAATGGATCTGCAAAATTGTGTTGGTTCCCAAGCTGGATGACTCCATAAGATGTAATGATTTACAAAAATTTAATACCATATCTAAATGTATACATATGTAATACACAGAGTCAAACCACTTATAAACAGGCTAGGCCAAACAATGTTCTCAAAAATACAAAATATAAATAAAGGGCACTGTCAGGGTCTCTTTTCATGTAAGAAAATGAGAAGACTGCATTCTCACAAAGATTTTTTTTTTCATTATACTGCTTACATTAGGACTTTATGGAGTTCCTTCCACTTTTCAAAGGTTTGTGAATAAACTTCTGAAACCTAAAAGCAGGTAGTCTGTTGTATACTTTGATCATTAGTAAATTTTTCAGAGGTTTGAAATCTTATTTATCCTATGTGCATGCTGAACATTTTAAGGCAGGCAGGACTTACTGCTGCCAAAAGTAAGATTTGCATGAGAGACGGTAGATACTTAGGGTATAAGAATGGGAGTGTCATAATTAGAGCCATAAAAGGAACAACAGACATTGTCAAAATCTGGTCTCTACATAGTACCAAACAACCGTAGCCTGTCCTCTGGTATATCTTGCAAAGGGTAGAGCTGCTATACTGATAAGGCTGAAAGTAGAATTATATTAGACCTTTAATCAGATTCAAGCTGTCTTATATCCACAGCCACTCTTGTTTACCTCTATACAAAGCCCATTACTGTATACAGAAGTATTTCCATAGTAGCATTGTGAGCTACATTACCTCAGGATGCAGTGGTGAGCAACATCCAGTTTGGTACCTAAACAGGAAAGTGAGTAAGACTAAGACAAGGCTCTCTGTAATAGAATAAGGATGTGTCACTATTAAGTAAGCATTAACACCTGGGCATACACCCCTGCAGTGGCTGTACAAGCAAGAAGGAGCAAACACCAAACTGTGTAGGTGGGCTTTGCATCTATAAACTTTTTCATTTCACCAATATCATTCTTGGGATTGCGAAGAGGTAATTGGGAACATATTTTCTAGGAGTGCAGTGAGTTGGTGGAATTTAAGGATTCCCTGTGGGATGCACTGTCAGAGGTGCTGGGTGGGCAGATTGGTGTGATGAGGGAGATGATTTGTCTTAGCTATGATACAAAATTAGAATTACCTAGACATTGTAAGACCTTGCTGTCTCTAATTATGGTGGCTGCCAAAAAAGCAATTACTGGAAAGTGGAATTCAAAATCTAAACCAACTGTATTAGACGTAGTGTATATAGTAACAGAGATAAAAGAACTGGAATTTAGATATTTAGAAAAAGGTAGGAGCAAACTACATGGGAAAAATGGGAATTGTGGGAACATTACATACAAGGGAGGAATGAGGTTTAAAAGAAGGCAGGACTTAAATGAGCTATGTAATGTTTGACTGAAAATGATTGGGTAGCTTATAAGTGATGTATAATGTTTGCAACTGAGAGTGTGTCTGTATAATTTGTCATGTAAAATTGTTGCAACTCAGATTATATCAGTGTGGCTTGTTTTCGTTTATATAAATATATGACTGCTTATGTCATAACTGATTTTTAACAAAGATGTTTCTTGTTTAAATAAAAAGGGACAGGAATTGAATAATTTATGTAATGTTGCTTAGGTTGTATGATATATAACAATATATGTGAAATATAATGTTTGTTAATTTTAACTTGTTAATACAGTTTCATTACTTTTATATAAATGTAAATGTGCTTATGTCACAAGTGATAATTCAATAAAGGATTGCTAATAGCTGTAAAATTAAGAAGGGGTTATCCTGGTCCCATAGCCTCTCCCATTCAGAACACAAATGGTCGTTGTGTGCTGGGAGTTGGACTTTGTGGCATATTGGCTGTTTTGATGTCTAAGGAATGCTGTTTATTGCATTATAAATGCTGAATATAGTACGTATTTGTGTGTGTGTCTCCACATATTATGTTAAGAACATTGAAGCTGCTTGCCTACTTAGTATAATATGGTAATGATTCCTGGAAATGGGCCCAGAGATGTATATCACATGAGAAATGCTGTTAAATGAAGAGGTGGAATACCAAAAATTTCTGATACATTTACTCTCATAGTAAAGATCTTTGGGCTCAGAATAGAAACTCAAGGTGACCCCTGACTAAGGGAATTTGTGAAGCTGTAGAATACCACAGAAAAAAATATCTGTGGATGTACTCAAGAAATAGCACAAAATCGAGGGGCGTGGCCAAGGATGAACACAGGATAGCAGTAGATTTCTTCAGCTCCACCAATTTCACTGCACTGACAGGAATTAATTACTTAAAAAATTAATTTAGGAAGTAATTTTCTTTCTAAATATGTTTGTTTTATATATTTCTTGAACTATATCTAAAAAAGAAAGGAAATTTTAACAATATTCCTGTCAGAAATCACTTTGGAAATTTTCCTGTCAGTTTCTCTGTTTGAAATGAGTTCCAGTAAGACAAATTCTCAAGACTCCAGCATCAAGAAAGAACTTCAGTCTCTGATAACTACAATCCAGCAACTTACTGCTAAGATGGATAAACTGGATACTAAAATTGATACCTTCATAGAAAAAACTACAAAACAAATAGACTTGTTACATATAGACCTGCAACAACAGAAGATCCAGATGACAGGCATAGAAAAGGCTGTGAATGACATGGAAAATAGAATCCAAGAAGAGAAAATCAACATTGAGTTTTTGCTGAAACAAAATACACATCTACAAACAAAGCTTGATGACCTGGAAAATAGATCTAGGCGCAATAACATTAGGATTTTTGGACTGCCAGAAAATATTGAAGGTAACAATATTACTTCTTTTTTAACAACATGGCTCCCTAAAACTTTAGACTTACCAGAAGCATTCTCTTTTGGTATCGAAAGAGCTCATAGATCTATAGCTAATACTAACTCTAACAAAAAGTATCCTAGATCAGTTATAGTTAGATTTCTATCATCTTTTGATAAAGAGATGGTTCTTAAATCTGCTTGGGCTAAAGCTCCTGTTAAAATTAATGAGACAACTGTGCGTTTTGATAATGACTATTCTTCCTTGGTAATAACTAAAAGAAAAGTCTTTCTGCCATTAATAAGGGAGCTCAAAAAAGCACAGTTTAAAACCTACCTTCTGTTTCCTGCCAAGCTAAAAATCTTCCTTCCTGATGGTCCTAAAATTTTTGATGACTTAGACTCTGCATTGCTGTTTATCAAAAAAAATAAGATTCTGGATAAAATAGAGGAAATGGAATGGGCTAGTCCTTCATTAAAGAGGTTGGCAACTGAAACTTCGTGGAAGACTTCAGAGAAGAAGAAGAGACTAAAAAACAAATGACATGTTCTTTTTTTTTCTCTCTCACTTTAATATTCTTCATTATTAATTTTTTTAAATATAGTTTCTGCATTTTCAGAAAGCCACAAATATTCTGAAAAAGATTTAATCAAAGTTATTTTCTGTGTACAAAGAGCTGTTTTGTCTCATAATCAGTCAAAATATCTGAGGAACTAATAACAAGTTATCATTCAATATGTTCTCTTTCTGACAAAGAGAATTAAGGTCAGTAACTTGATACATTTTTTTCTTTTTTCTTTTTTTTTCTCCCTTCTCTTCTTTTTTTTTTTTTTTATTTTAAACAATGACATTCTATTTAGATTATGCAGTGGGTAAGGGGTGGGGGAGGGCAGGGAGAGAAGTGTGATGAGAATATGATAAATGGAATGATAATTTATTTATTCCTTGTAAAAAGTTTATATGCTGTTTAAATGCTAATGCTAATTATACTTTCTTGATTATATTGCTTATGCTCATTCACAAATAATATGTCATGCTTTAATTAATAATAATTAGAACTAATTAATAGTAAATAGTATATTTCATTTCCATCTTTATTAATATAAACAGCAAAGTAATATTCCACTGTAAATACTTTTTATAGCTTCCTTTTATATATTTTTTTACCTTTGCTTTGCTCTTTCTTATTTCCTGCTTTCTCTTTTTCTTTTCTCTGTTCTTTCTCTTTATTCTCTTTCATATTAATATATTGACATTCTTTTGATCATACAGGTACAGTAAATAATAAGATTTGTATAAAAATTGAATTGGGGCAAAAATAATCTGTTTTATCACATATTAATAACTTTGGGCTTAGTTTCACTTTCATAGAGGCTGTAATAACTTGTAAAATACTTCGCGATGGTTTTGCTATGTTTAGCTTCACTTATACTGCTAAATGAATGTCAGTCACTTGTTTTTAACAAAATTCCCACCAAAATCTTAAGGGAGACAATTTGGGATGTGGGTTACCTCGTGAACAGTGTCCTCGAGTTGTTTTAAAAGCTTCAACACTCAGAACTCACGCAGAGAAGCTGAAGGCAGTCAATTTGAACTTTGACCCCAGAATTCACACTGACACATTGCAGATTCATGAAGAACACTCAACCAGGAAGTAGAACTGCTGCAAATGCGACTCTGCGATGGAAAATGAACTCTTTATCATTTAAATGTGAGTTATTTTATATAATTACTTAGTTATTTATGTTATAATTTATAAAATATGTAAGTTATAATGATTTTAAATGATGCAGTTTCTCATAGTAAGCAAATGTGATTTTTTAGAAGGCATAGAAAGTGAAACATTTATACAAGTGTTTTTGAAAGTTTATTTGACTGCAGCATATTAATGTATGTTAAAAACTTATGATTTAAACATATACACTGCTATGATTCATTTGATTTATATGATTGACAAGCATAAATAACTTTATGACTCTATTCTGGAAGAAGTTGTCATCTGACATATTTTAAAGCAGCAGTTTAGATATACAAAATACTGATGGCTTTCTTCACAATAAAGCAAGTGTTTTTGAGATCTTTCTTAACTATGCAGTATGATTTATAGCAATACCTATAAATATAATATTTTATTCTACTGACAATAATAAGTATGAGAACAAAAAAAAGCACTGATACAAGTAATTTAAAGTCTTTTGGAAGCTGTTAACTGCATTTACATGACAGAATATAGATACATCTTAATATATGTAATGTATGAACCATATTAGCCAAAGTTATTGATTTAATAGAATATTAGAACTTATTTTTACAAATTCTGAATAAATTAATGTGTAGATATGCCCTTCCTTTTTTTTTCTCTCTCTCTTTCTTTCACTCTCTCTTCCTCTCTCACGTCTTTTATTTCTCTCTCTCTTCTTGGTTTCTAATATCAAGTTTATTTGAATGCTATTTGAATATAAATGTATTATATTAAATAGATGTATATAGTAGTATGAATAGTTTTTTAAAAAAAAAAGTTTCTCTTAGTATATATGATGTTGTTTTATCAAATGTGTAGTTTTGTCTTACCAGATAATCTAATTGAAAGTTGTTAATTTAAGTTAAATATAACAAGTATTAAATTGATAAGGTGGCAGCTGAGGTACTGCTGCTTAGGGTAGGGGGTTAACTTGAGTAGTATGTACTACTCTAAGTTGGAGTTTTTAACTCCAGGTTGGGTGCAAGGTTTAATCCTTACATTATTTTCTCTTGTTCACTGTTGTATGAATATAGTTCTGACATCCACAATACACTTTGTAAGCTCATTGTCACTACAAACAAAATTAAATCTTATACAAAATCCCATAAGAGACTCAATAAATACAGCTATATCTAAAGGTACACCTAAAGGAGGAGGTATAACATTACTTATTTTATTAATTGTTATTTTAATCATAAGTTTTCTATGTTTTAAAATTGCCAAATGACTTCTCTAAAAGGAATTTCTTTAAACATTAATGGACTGAATAATCCATATAAAAGGGCAAGCCTAATAAGATACATTAATTTACATAAGGCCAACTTAGTCTTCCTACAAGAAACACATCTCTTGAAAAAAGATATTGATAAACTAGCCACAAACAAATATACAGTATTGGTTAGTTCAGAGCACACTCAGAAAAAAAGAGGAGTGGTTATTTTATGGAATAAAAGTATGCCCATTCCTAAAACTATTAAGTCTTATCAAGATGATAAAGGAATGTTTTGTATGGTTACAATACAAATTAATGGGAAGACTTATACATTAATCAATATATATTGGATACCTGGAATTGGTATTAATACAGTGAAATACCATCTTGATAAGATCATATCATTCTCTATAGGAGATATTATTTTAGCTGGTGACTTTAATTGTATATTACATGAAAATGACACTACCACTATAGGAAAAAGGAAAATTACATCTAATGCAAAACATTTAAAGGATTTTGCTAATTCTTATCATTTAAATGATATTAATAATCAGATAGATTCAAAATCATTACCATATACATTTTTCTCTAACAGATACAAAACTTATTCAAAAATAGAGTCTTTATTTCTAACCAGATGGTAACAGAATTAATTAACTCTAAAATCATTTCATGTCCTATATCTGATCATAATTCAATTGTTTTTGAGTTCATGATAAAAAATACTCACAATGTTCAGATCAAAAGGATACCAGCATACTTAACTCAATTAAAAGACTATAAAGAATATATACTTTCAGAAGTACAACATTTTCTAGATATAAATAATACTCCTGAAGTCTCCATTGTTTATGTTTGGGATGCTTTAAAATCATATTTATATGGACAAAGTATCAGATGGTATAATAATAAAAGGAAATTGTGGGATAAGGAATTGTTAGATATTCAAAGTAAACTAGATTCTTACAAACATAATAATAAAGAAAATATTATGGATAAGAAAGTCATTGAAAAAATAAACAAACTAAATGAGAAATACAAAGAAATTTTAACTCATAAAGTTAAAATAACTTTAGAGAAATACAAGTTTTTGTCTTACTCAATAAGCCCCAAATACTTACATAGACTTAAAAACAAAACAAAAAGGTTGAATAAGCAAAATCATATCAAAGAAATCTTTTCTCTAAGGAAAAAGAAGAATGTTTCTAGTCTACCAGAAATACTAGATGAATTTAGAAATCACTTTCACAAAATTAATCATAATAACATTAACATGGAACCTAAAGATAAAATAAGGGAATTTATAACCACGAACATGAATAAAAAACTTAATAAACAACAGATTAAACTATTGGATAAAAGTATTTCATATACAGAAGTTGTTACACAAATAAACAAGCTTAAATCAAACAAAGCACCAGGTAAGGATGGTATTATACCAGAGATATATAAAATCCTTTCTAAAAGTACATACTCATTAATAGATAAGGTTTTTATTTTGGCCCAAAATGAATTAATAACCCCCCCCCATCTTGGCAATATACATTTATTTCACCAATCTTGAAACCTAATAAAGATCCGACTAGATGTACTTCATATCGACCCATCTCATTACTTAATGTTGATTATAAAATGTTTATGAGTATTTTTGCTGATAGATTGAAGACAATCATCCCTGGCATTATAGATATAGATCAGACAGGCTTCATTGTAAATAGAAATACTTTTGATAATATAAGGAGAACTCTAACATTAATTGATTTTGCAAATAGGAAAAAGAAAGATTTAACTCTTATTAGTCTTGATATAAGCTCAGCATTTGATTCAGTAAGTTGGGACTACCTGTTTACCTTACTGAAGTGCACAAACTTCTCAGAAGCATTTGTAAATCTAATTGAGCATTTATACAAAGGAACATTGGCTTATATTAAGATAGGAACATATGTCTCACAAAAATACCAATTTTTAAAGGTACAAAACAAGGGTGTCCACTCTCTCCACTATTATTCACATTAATAATGGAGCCTTGGGCTAATTTGATCAGAAACAGTACTGACATAGAGGGATTTGAAATAGATGAAAATACAACATCTAAAATGCAACTCTTTGCAGATGATGTTCTAATGACATCAGCAGGATCTAATTCTTCTATGCAGTCTCTGTTTGATAAAATGATAAATTTTAAAAGTATTTCTGGTTTAATATTCAATGAAGAAAAAACTAAAATACTACCTATATATACACGAAAAAATGTTCTCATTAATGATTTTACTAAATATGTACCCAATTCAGGTCAGATAACTTATTTAGGTATAATATTATCTAAAGATATCAAATCTATTATACATAATAATTATAATACCTGTCTTCTTAATATACAAAATCTCTTTAATACCTGGAATAATATGTTTTTTACTATGCAAGAGAGACTTACAATTATTAAAATGATAATATTCCCCAAGATATTATACTTAATACAATCAATAATACTTCCACCTACAAAAATAATTATCAAGAAATTGAATACACTAATGTTAAATTTCCTATGGGCACCTAATAGACCTAGGATTGCTTTAAAGAAACATACTAATAGATGGTCTCAAGGGGGTATTTCTTTTCCAGACTTCAATTTATATACTATCTCTTCTATTATAAAAGTTATTACTTTATTAATAGATCAGTCATATGTTGCAAAATGGAAAGATTACTGGGAGATAATTAGTATTCACTTCATGAAAATCTCCTTAACACATAAAAATATAATTGTAAATAACTCCATGTTATGGTTACTAAAAGAATTTTGTACTTCATCTATTACACCTAAGCATATAGTTAGTTTCCCATTAAACATTATTATTAGTTATCGTAACTTTATATTCATGCATCCTAAATATAAAGAATGGAATTTTATTATATTCCCTATAATGTATACTCGGGGTATGCTTTTGTCATCCACTTCTGAAGGAACTCATTTAACTACAGATAATGATCTAAAGTACTGGTATCAGCTGATATCTGATAATAAAGTTAAAAATCTAGATTTCTTAAAACAAGAATTTGATCTAAGAGAAACTTGCTGGTTAGAGGTTCAGACCTTTAGACAACATCTCATTGATAAAATAGATCTAATGTCTATAACAGTTAAAGAATCTGTCCCAACATTGATTGATTACTTGATATTAAATTTACAACATAAAGTTTCTGATAAAGGTAAGCTTTCATACATACATAAAATTATCAGACAAGAAACTTTTTACAGTGTAGATACCTACTGGAATTATTTCATTTCCATTAATGGTGATCCACCAAATGAACAAGATAAACAATATATATTGGAATCTGCTTATAAAACTACGTCCTCCATTGTCTGGAGACTTTTTACATGGAAATTTTTACATAGATCCTTTTATACACCTTTGATGATGAATAAAATTAATAATAAAGATAATCTATGTAAGAGATGTAATGTAGAAATTAATGCAGACTGGGCTCATATGTTTTATGACTGTATAAAATTGAAAGAATATTGGAAGTCAATTAATGAATTTTTGCAGGCTCTTTTTACAGATAATTTTATTATTTCTAAATCTCTTATATTATTCAACACACCTGTACCTCAAAGTGTTAAAAAGGTTAAGCTTCCCTTGTTATGGTCTATCCTAGCAGTGGCTAGAAAAATAATAACCAGAAATTGGATTTCAGATACACCTCCTTCGTTCAATGAATTTAAAAATGTTATGAATATAGTGTGCCATATGGAACTGAATACAGTGAAGTTAAGAACTACCAGAAAAACATCTTATTATATTGTATGGGATAATTTACAAAACTTGTTAAACAAATCTTAACTTCAATAACATGGTATTTTAGTTTCATTAATTGATCTAATTGTAGTGGATGTCTTTGTAAATACTTTGGTTGTTTTGTTGAATGTTATAATCATATCTATTTTAATTACTTGTATAAAATTGTTATGATATTTTCTTGTATATTAAAAACAATAAACTTGTTTTAAAAAAAAGAAATAGCACAAAATCTATGTGTGAATGGGTGGTAAGCAGATTGGCTTGAACTTTTCAAAGACAACTTCTTTGTTCCATTTAAGATTCTTGGGTTTAAAAAAGAACCGATATTTTTTTTAGTTCTGAATTCTGAACTCTCAGTTACTGAACACTGCATAGTGCAAATGTATGCTTATTGTTTTAAATTTGTTTTGAGAGTAAACTTTAATTTCTCATTTCACTGTAAATAAACTGCACTTAAACTGTAGACAGTGTTTTCAGTGGGTTCAGGCACCTAGGCAGCGAGACATTTCCCTGTGGTACATTTGACTGGGGACACATGGCTGAAGTAAAATTCAGCTGCTGAGAAATATGGCTGTTCGCAAATTTGCTGTGGGCAAAGAGAAGCATACACTGCCATGCCCACAGCTTTAATAACCAAATGCACAGGGGGAAAACAATGTCCATGGTCCCCAAGGGAACATGAGACAGCAGGCAATATGGCAGTCATCAGCAGCAGGCTGGCCAGAGGGCATGTCAGTGGCAGTAAAATTGCAGTGCACAATGGGCGGTGCCTTTATAATTAGAGTGTGTGGACCACTATCCCATGAACAGTGTCTAGGGAACATTACCTAAAATGCATATTGGAGCATAAATGTGACTACAGTAGCCTGCAGGATTTCCTCCATGCTGTAGCACACTTCTACATGTTGTAGTTATATAAGCATGTACTGTACACTGAGCACAACACTCATTGCTTCTTCTGCCCCCATGCATTTGGCTATTAAAGCTGTGAGCGTGGCAGTGTGTGCTTCTCTTTGCCCACAGGGAATTTGCAAACAGACATATTTCTCTGCAGGTGAATGTCACTTCAGCCATGTGTCCCCAGTCAAATGGACCACAGGGAAATGTCTCGCTGCCTAGGCGCCTGAACCCATTTTCAGTGTGTTATAGCTGCTTCAATTTTTAAGAGCATCTGTAGGAATTCTTCTAAGTTTCTAGAGAAAAAAGCACCAGAGAATGTTGCTTGCAGCATATGTTTGATGTTGCATCAATAGACCTGCAGTATAGCTAAGTATCTATATGAGAAGTAAATATTGTAGGAAGAAATATCCATAGAATTGTTATGGCGAGGCTTGTATAGGCCCTAGGGCCGATAGCCTAGTATCAGCCTGTGAACCTATGAACCATTAGATAGTTTGGCTACAATAAGGCTGAGGTGTTACTGAACAAATGTTATTATAAAGGCATTGCTGATAAAGTTATCAATTTCATTAGCTCTTTCTTTTATCTGAGTTCCTTCTTAATTTTGTAACAGAACTGGTGTAACTTGGGTATGACTTGTAAAGTTTTATTCAGGAAGGAAAACTTGCGGATGTTGAAGTCCTGCAGCTAATGTAAACACTAGACTTTGTTCCATGTAACACAATACACACACTATCATGAGACACAGAATTGTGTGATTTCAACAGTCCCTTCTTTACTAGCTTTTACTCATCTTAAGACTGCCTGCAACATCATTTAAGTCCAGAGATATGCCCTTTCACAAGCGAATTAATAATTCAGTACTCAATCCACAGAAAACTGTTTGTGGATCTAATGTCTGGTGTTTAGTTTCACTCAGAAAACAAAAAAATCGGTGGCCAAGGATGAACACAGGATAGCAGCAGATTTCTTCAGCTCCACCAACATAACTACACTGACAGGAAATAATTACTTTAAAATTCAACTAATGTAATAATTTTCTTTCTAAATACGTTTGGAATATCAGTATCTTGAATAATATCTAAAAAAGAAAGAAAATTTAAATAATTTTCCTGTCAGAAATCATCTTGGAAATTTCTCTTTCATCACCTCTGTTCAGAATGAGTTCCAGTAAGGCTAACAGTCAGGATTCCAGCATCAAGAAAGAGCTTCAGTCTTTGATATCTACTATTCAGCAACTAACAACTAACATGGACAGACTGGATGTTAAAATTGATAACTTTATAGAAAAAAAACACAAAACAAATGGATTTGTTACATCAAGACTTACAACATCAGAAAGCTCAGATTACAGGTATAGAAGAGACTCTTAATGATATGGACAACAGAATTCAGGAAGAAAAAATTAACATTGAATTTTTACTGAAACAGAACACACACCTTCAATCCAAACTTGATGACCTGGAAAACAGATCCAGACGCAATAATATTAGGATTTTTGGACTGCCAGAAAATATAGAAGGTAACAACATTACTTCCTTTTTAAATACTTGGCTTCCCAAAACTTTAGATCTGTCAGAAGCATTTTCTTTTGGTATTGAAAGAGCCCATAGGTCTTTATCTAATTCTAATACTAATAAAAAGTATCCTGGATCAGTTATTGTAAGATTTTTATCATCTTATGACAAGGAGATGGTATTAAAATCTACATGGGCTAAAGCACCTATAAAAATGAATGAGGCAACTGTGCATTTTGACAATGACTATTCTTCCTTGGTAATAACTAAAAGAAAAGTTTTTTTGCCATTAATAAGAGAGCTTAAGAAAGCACAGTTCAAAACTCATCTTTTATTTCCTGCCAAACTAAATATCTTTTTACCTGATAGCCCTAGAATTTTTGAAGACTTGGACTCTGCTTTGCTGTATATTAAAAAAAATAAAATATTAGATAAAATAGAAGATATGGAATGGGCAAGTCCCTCGCTAAAGAGGATGGCAACAGGAACTTCTTGGAAGACTTTGGAGAAGCAAAAAAGACTAAAAAACAAATGACATGTTCTATATTTCTTTGAACTCTTTAATTACAGTTACTACATTTTCAAGAAAGCCACAAATATCTTAAAGATTTATTCAAAGTTACTTTTTTTGTGTGCAAAGAACTGTTTTTGTTTTATAAATAATCAAACTTTCTGAGGAACAAATAACCTGCTATGAATCAACTTGTTTCTCTTTGTGATAAAGAGACCTAAGGTTAGTAATTTGATACATTTCCTTTCTCTTCTTGTTTTAAATAATGGCATTCTCTCTAAACTATGCATTTAGTGAGGGGTGGGGGAGGGCAGGGGGAGAAGTTTGATGAGAAATATGGAATAAGGGCAAAAATAACTTATTAGTTCTTTAAAATTATTTATGCTGTTTAAATACTGTTGCTAAATATTATACCATGACTTAACTGCTTATACATGATTTCTAATAATATGTCATGATATAATTACAATTAATTAGAACTAAAGTAGTTGTAAGTAATATGTCTCATGTTTAACTTTATTAAAACAAACAGTAAGTAATATATCTTTGTAGATACTCTTTGTAGGTCCCTTTTTTTCTTTCTTCTCTCTCTCTTTCTTTCTTTTTTTCTCTATCTCTTATATATACAGTTATATGCTTCTGATAATACTGATATATGTATGTAATAAGATCTGTATGAGAAAATGAAATGGGGCATATAAAAATAAGTTGTATTTATGTTAAATAACTGTAGGCTTTGTTTCACTGTCATAGAGACTGTAATGACTTGTAAAATACTTTGAGAAGGTTTTGCACTGTTTAGATTCATTTGTATTACAAAATGAATGTCAGTCACTTGCTTTTACTAAAATTCCCGCCAGAATGTTATGGGAGACAATCTGGGATGTGGGTTTCCTCGTGAATAGTGTCCTCGAGTCGTTTTAAAAGCTTCAACACTCAGAATACACGCAGAGAAGCTGAAAGCAACCATTTTGAACTTTGACCCCTGATTTCACACTGACACATCGCAGATTCAAGAAGTATACTGTTTCAGGAAGTAGAACTGTTGTAAATGTGACTTTGTGATAAAAAAAAACTTTATGACACCTAAATGTGAGTTATTCTTTATAACAACTTACTTATTTAAGATGTAATTTATAAAATAAAAAAGTCATAATGATTTTAAATGACTTAGTATGCCATAGTAAACAAGTGAGATATTTTAGAAGGCATAGAAGGTAAAACACATATACACTTGTTTTTGAAAGCTTATATGACTGCAGCACTTTAATGTATATAAATACTTATGATTTAAACATATATAATGTTATAAATCATTTGCCTTGACTAACTGACAAGCACATGTATCATTATGATTATATTTAAGAAGAAATTGTCATGTGACATATTTTAAAGCTGCAGTTCAGATATATAAAATACAGATGGCTTTCATCACAATGATTTATGTATAACTAGGAATTAACATTGCTGTGCAGTATGATCTTTTAACTTATGCATGAGAATAAATATTTTATTTAATTGGCAATAATAAATATGAGAAGAAAGCTTTTGGTGCAAGTAATTTAAAGTTTTAAAACTGTTAACTGCATTACTATGGCAGAAAGTGGGAATACCCTAATATAAGTAATGTCTGAACCATAATAGCCTAAGATAATATATGTTATTGAATTCAAATGAACATAAACATATAAGAAGAACTTATTTTTACAAAAGTTTAATAAACTAACATATGGATATTCCTTTTTTTTTTTTTTTTTTTTTTCTCTCTCTCTCTCTCTGTCTCTCTCTTCTCTGCTCCCATTATCAAGATTGTTAGAATGCTATTTTGATTATGAGTGTATTATACAGGATAGACGTACATAGTAATATGAGTTGTTTCTAAATGTTCTTATGTGTTTATATGAAGCTGTTTTATAAATTGTTTAGCTCTGTTATAATAGATAATCAAATTAAATGAGGTTAACTTTAGTTAATAATAGTTAGTATCAAATTAATTTGGTGGCAGCTGAGGTACTGCTGCTTAGGATAGGGGGATAACTTGAGTGGTATGTGCTACTCGAAGTTGGAGTTTTCAACTCCAGGCTGGGTGCAATGTTTAATCCAAACATTATTTTCACCTGATTATTGTTGTATGTATATAGTTCTGACATCCACATCACATTTTATAAACTCATTGTCACTACAAATAAAAGTGAAACTTACACAAAATTCCATAAGATTTTCATTAAATACAGCTATAATTAATGGAATACCTAAAGGAGGAGACATAATATCACTTATTTTGTTAATTGTTATTCTGATTATATGACTTATATGTTTATAATAGCTAAATGGTATCTCTAAAAGGAATTTCTTTAAACATTAATGGATTGAATAACCCATGTAAAAGGGCAAGTTTAATGAGATATATTAATTTGCATATAGCCAACTTAATATTCCTTCAAGAAACACATCTCCTGAAAAAGGATATAGATAAATTAGCCACTAATAAATATACAATCTTGGTTAGCTCAGAACACACAGAGAAAAAAAGAGGAGTGGCTATCTTATGGAATAAAAATATGCCCATACCTAAAACTATTAAGTCTTATAAAGATGATAAAGGAATGTTTTGTATGGTTACAATACAGATTAATGGGAAGGTATATACATTAATCAATGTATATTGGATACCAGGAATTGGCATTAATACAGTGAAACACCATCTTGATAAGATCATATCATTTTCTATAGGAGATATCATTTTAGCAGGTGACTTTAATTGTATCCTACATGAAAAAGATACTACTACTATAGGAAAAAGGAAAATTACATCTAATGCAAAACATTTAAAGGATTTTATTAATTTATATCATTTGAATGATATTAATAATTAGATAGATTCTAAATCATTACCATACACTTTTTTTTTCTAACAGATATAAAACTTATTCAAGAATAGATAGTCTTTATTTCTAACCAAATGGTAACAGACTTAATTAATTCCAAAATCATCTCGTGTCCTATATCAGATCATAATTCAATTGTCTTTGAATTTATGGTAAAAAGTACTTATAATGTCCAGATCAAAAGAATACCAGCATACTTAACTCAACTAAAAGACTATAAAGATTATATACTTACAGAAGTGCAACATTTCTTAGACTTAAACACTACACCTGATGTCTCCATTGTTTACATTTGGGATGCTTTAAAATCATATTTATATGGACAAAGTATCAGATGATATAATAATAAAAGGAAATCTTGGGACAAGGAATTACTAGATGTTCAAAGCAAATTAGACTCATACAAACATAATAATAAAGAAAATATTATGGACAAAAAAGTCATTGAGGACATAAAAAAATTAAATGAGAAATACAAAGAAATTTTAACCCATAAAGTCAAAATAACATTACAGAAATATAAGTTTTTGTCTTACTCAATAAGTCCCAAATACTTACATAGACTTAAAAATAAAACAAAAAGGCTGAATAAACAAAATCATATCAAAGAAATTTTCTCTCCAGGGAAAAAGAAGAATGTTTCTAGTTTACTAGAAATATTAGATGAATTTAGAAATCACTTTCATAAAATTAATCACAATAACATTAACATGGATCCTAAAGATAAAATAAAGAAATTTATAACTACAAACATGAACAAAAAACTTAACAAACAACAGACTAAACTAATAGATAAAAATATTTCATATACAGAGGTTATTACACAAATAAACAAACTTAAATCAAACAAAGCACCAGGTAATGATGGTATTATACCAGAGATTTATAAAATTCTTCCTAAAAGTACTTATTCATTAATACATAGGGTTTTCATTTTAGCTCAAAATTAGTTAACAACTCCCCCATCCTGGCAATACACATTTATTTCACCAATTTTAAAACCCAGTAAAGACCCAACCAGATGCACTTCATATAGACCTATTTCATTACTTAATGTTGACTATAAAATGGTTATGAGTATTTTTGCTGATAGATTAAAGACAATCATTCCAGGCATAATAAATATAGATCAGACAGGCTTTATTATAAATAGAAATACTTTTGATAATATAAGGAGAACTTTAACGTTAATTGATTATGCAAACAGGAAAAAGAAAGATTTAACACTTATTAGTCTTGATATAAGTTCAGCATTTGATTCAGTAAGTTGGGACTACTTGTTTATCTTACTGAAGTGCACAAATTTCTCTGATGCATTTGTAAATCTAATAGAGCATCTATAGAAAGGAGCATTGGCTTACATTAAGATAGGAACATATGTCTCACAAAAAATACCCATATTAAAAGGTACAAAACAAGGGTGTCCACTCTCTCCACTATTATTTACTTTAATAATGGAGCCTTGGGCTAATTTGATTAGAAACAGTACTGATATAGAAGGATTTGATATAGATGAAAATACAATATCTAAAATTCAACTTTTTGCAGATGATGTTCTAATCACGTCAGCAGGAACTAACTCTTCTATGCAGTCCTTATTTGATAAAATGATGGATTTTAAAAATATCTCTGGTTTGATATTTAATGGAGAAAAAAATTAAATATTACCAATATACACATGAAAAAATGTTCTCATTAATGATTTTAACAAATATATACCCAACTCAGGTCAGATAACTTACTTAGGTATAATATTAACTAAAGATATTAAATCTATTATACATAATAATTATAGTAACTGTCTTCATAATATACAAAATTTTTTCAATAGCTGGAACAATATGTTTTTTACCATGGAAGAGAGACTCACAATTATTAAAATGATAATATTCCCTAAGATATTATACTTAATACAATCAATAATACTCCCACCTACAAAAATAATTATTAAGAATGTGAATTCACTAATGTTAAATTTCTTATGGGCACCTAATAGACCTAGGATTGCATTAAAGAAACATACTAATAGCTGGTCTCAAGGGGGCATTTCATTTCCAGACTTTAATTTATATACTATCTCTTCTATTATAAAAGTTATTACTTTGTTAATAGATCAGTCATATGTTGCAAGATGGAAAGATTATTGGGAACTAATTAGCATTCACTTCATGAAAATCTCTTTAATACATAAAAATATTATTGTAAATAACCCCATGTTATGGTTACTAAAAGAATTTTGTACTTCATCTATTACACCAAAATATATAGCTAGTTACCCATTAAACATTATTATCAGTTATCGTAATTTTATATTTATGCATCCCAAGTATAAGGAATGGAACTTTATCCTATTCCCTATAATGTATACACAAGGTATTCTTTTATCAACCACCTCTGAAAGAACTCTTTTAGTCACAGAGAATGATTTAAAGTATTGGTATCAGTTGCTGTCTGACAATAAAGTAAAAAATTTAGACTTCTTAAAGCAAGAATTTGATTTGAGAGAAACATGTTGGTTAGAAATTCACACATCTTATTAATAAACTTGATTTAATGTCTTTAACAGTTAAAGAATCTGTTCCAACTCTGATTGATTACTTGATATTAAATTTACAACATAGGGTTTCTGATAAAGGTAAGCTCTCACACATACATAAAATTATTAGAGAAGAAACTCATACAGTTCAGATACCTATTGGAATTATTTCATTTCCATTAATGGTGAATCACCAAAACAACAAGATAAACAATATATATTGGAATCTGCTTATAAAACTACTTCTTCCATTAATTGGAGACTTTTTACTTGGAAATTTTTACATAGATCTTTCTATACACCTTTAATGATGAATAAAATAAATAATAAAGACAACTTATGTAAGAGATGTAGTGTAGAAATAAATGCTGATTGGGCACATATGTTTTATGACTGTATAAAATTGAAGGGATATTGGAAGTTAATCAATGATTTTTGCAGGCTCTTTTCACAGATAATTTCATTGTCTCTAAATCACTTATTATTTAACACTCCTGTTCCTAAAAGTGTTAAAAAAGTTAAACTTCCCTTATTATGGTCCATTCTAGCAGTGGCTAGAAAAATAATAACCAGAAGGGATTTCAGATATTCCTCCTTCATTTAATGAATTTAAAAATGTTATGACTGAAGTGTGTCATATGGAATTGATGACAATAAAATCAAGAACTACTAGAAAAACATCTTACTATATTATATGGGATACTTTACAAAACCTGTTAAAAAAATCTTAGTTTCAATAGTAAGACATTACAGTTTAATCAATTGATTTGATTTGTAGTGGATGTCTCTGTAAATACTTTGGTTATTTTATTAAATGTTATAACTATTTACATTTTAATTGCTTGTATAAGCTTGTTATGATATTTATTTTGTATGTTAAAAACAATAAACATGTTTTAAAAAAAAAAGAAAACAAAAAAATCATAATAATGACTGAGTATATTCTGTATGTTGCTAAACAGTGGATCTCTGTTATAACAGTTATAAATACCTTATGCCATTTACAATATTACATTTCATTAAAAACATGCCTTCAACAAACAGTAATGAATTTGTAAAATCATCATCACTAAGTCCATTACTTATTCAAAATCTCATCCCACCTACAATGTAAAATCACAGTGAAAACACAGAAGCAGCGATACAGTCCTGACATTGTGCTGACCCCATTATTAGGGATCTCTTTGTGCAGTCAGACCAAACTTTAGCATAAAAGTCTTCATATTTTCTCCTTGTTACAGGCCTCAATTAAATTTAAACTGTTGGAATAAAATATGATTTGGCCATAGTTGCTGGCTGTGCACTATGACTAAAATGTGACAAAAAATATACACTGAAACATAGTGCTAAATGTTTTATACAAATGAGTGAGTTTACATGGTATATGCTCTAGATTATGTATATAACATGGTGATTACCTGTAGACAAAGTCCCTTTAAGAGACAAAAGACATAAAAACAAATCAGCTCCCTGGTTAACTAAAAAAAAAAATCAAAGGAGATACATCATGGAAATCTTGGCTACAAACCAAGTCTCCAACATCACTGCAACAATATAAGCAGTTAAGGTACCATAGAAAATAATGCATAAAACAGGACAAATAAAGCTTATTATAACAACATCAAAAACTCAACATCAAACAATCCAGAAAACATCTGGAAATCAATAAACACATTGCTTAATCCTGGAAAAAAATCATACCAGCACAACCCAAACCAGTAACTCCCAAAGCATCGCTTTACAGTTTAACTCACATTTTATAAGTACAATAACTTTCCTCCTACAAAAACCACTAGAAAGCCAGCCATCCCATTCCAGTCACCAAAGCCATAACCGACCTTTTCTCTCAATCCAGTGCAAACATCTACAATTTAAAAATTGCCACACACTCTAAAGACAACAACCACTGTCCATTACAAAATTCCTCAAACTTGCTGCAGACAGCCTTGCATATCCTGTCTTTATTCTAATAAACCACTCTATCGAAGAAAATATGTCCCCACCTTATAATGCCCCTCAATAAAGACGTTTCATTAACAGAGCTCACTAACTATAGACTAATCGCCATTCTCTCACCTTTATCCAAAATCTTGGAAAGATGGCTTCACTCTAAACTTACTACATATATTACTTCTCATAACCTCCTCTCTCCTTCACATCATGTTTTCAGACTCAGTCACAGTACATCACTGCCCTTCTAAGGTTGACAGATATAACATGTTACAATAGAAATTCAGATCTTCTAACGCCAGCCCTATTTCTGGATCTATTTAAGGCATGTAACACAGTCAATCACCAGTTTCTACTTACTAAACTCTCTTCCTATGGGCAGTCATACTACTCACTTAACTGGTTTCTTAGTTACCTTACTAATACATGAAATGGTAAGATGATTTCTCCTCTTTCCTTCCTATATCCACTGGAGTTCCACAAGGCCCCATCCTACGACCACTACTCTTCAACTCATTTATCAATGACCTAAGCAAAGCAGCCAAAGAGGCCACCATAGTAAAATAAGTCAAGTACTCCACTGTAATATGTGCTGCTAGGACGCTACCCATGCTTCTAACACTCAGCCAGAAATCCTTCTCCTTCACAGAAGATTGTCTCAACAACTCACAACCAAAAAAAAAAAAAAAACACACTAAACTACTACTGTTCACCCCAAACTTTCTCTCCTTCAAAACAATACCTCAATGTACTGTCATCCAACAAGACCAATATAGAACTGGTATCCCACACTAAGCTACTAGGTGTGATTACTGATCCCAAGGATATTGCCTATATTCTGGCAGATTGATTTAGTGCCAACTTCACCCCCCTCTCACCCCCTAAAGGGCCCATCTCAATACCAAAGGATTGCCAAATTCTGGTAATAATGGCCACACAGGTAAAAAACACACTTTCCAAAGTTAAGAAAACAGCTTCCATGGGACCAGACGACATCCCAGGCTGTGTACTACATGATCTACAAAATGAACTGGCACCTCACCTAAGTATCATGTTTAATCATAGCCTCACCTCAGACTTCATGCCCACTGAGTGGTGCACAGCTACAGTTATCCCACTCCACAAGGGAGATCCACCTTGGATCCTGGGAGCTACCAACCCATCAGTCTGATGAGCCTGATCTGCAAGGCCATGGAGCGTATTGTCATGGAACTTATAAACAACAAAATTGGCAACCTTCAAACACTGGACCCCACCCAGTTTGGGTTCGTGAAGGGCTGATCTTGTCTCCTAAACCTGATTGACTTCTTTGAATCAGTCTCCAGAGCTGTGGATCAGGGTAAGGTGGTCCACACAGCCTATAAGAACCTCGCCAAGGCCTTCAACACCATCCCCCACTCTGGAATCATAGATAAACGTACTAAGCTGGGCATTAATCCCTATGTCACTCGATGGGTTGCCAACTGGCTTACTGACAGAACCCACACTGTAAAAGTAGCCAACTCCAAATCCAGCTTCAGACAAATGGAGTACCTCAGGGTTCAGTCCTGGGGCCACTCTTGTTTGGCTTCTACTTTTCTGAAGTACAGGCCAACAGTAAGGGACTCTGGCTAACAAAGTTTGCAGATGACTGCAAACTGGGAGCTATTATTGAATCCTCAAATTATGTGGATATTCTACAAAAGGGCCTTATAGAAAGAGATGCTGGTGCCAGAGCCATGGGCTCATGCTCAATGCCAAAAAATGTGTAGTTATCCCCTTTGGAAAAACATGTACCCATGAATTACCACATAGGTGGCAGTACACTAAACACCAAAAGTGTGATAAGAGACTTAGGGACACAGGTGGACAGTGGTCTCACCTTCGATAACCACATTGCCACAACAGTCAGGAAATCCTTCTATGTGGCACACCTCATGACTAAGGGCTTTTCATCCAGAAAAAAGGAGGTCATTGTCCCACTGTACTCATCCCTCATTAGACCCATTATAGAATACAGTGCCCCATTTGGTATGTACCTCTCAAAACATTTGCAACAACTGGAAAGGCCACAGAAATACCTCACTAAAAGAATCACAGGCCTAAACTAAAGCAGATGCCCTATGCTGACCCTCTAAACAAACTCTAGCTAAACTCTGTCACATATCGCCTATTCAGAGGTGATCTCTGCTTAACATATAAGGCCATGTCAAACCCAGAGCTGCTGGACATGCTACACTATGCTCCAGGGATCTAAATCTAATCATCACAATGAACAAAACATGCTGGAGGGATAGGTTCCTGACTCAGAGACTCCACAGACTCTGGAATAGACTGCCCATACATGTCAAGCAGACCGCCTCTTTGGACCTCTTTGAAAGGAACCTTGATGATTGGATGGGAGATAGGAAATTCACCCTGGGGATCACGTCAGTCGCCCTGCAAGACAGGGTTCCAGGGAAGTAAATATTGTGGGAAGAAATAGCCAGGGAATTGTTATGGCTAGGCTTGTATAGGCTCTAAGGCCGATAGCCTAGTACCAACCTATGAACCTATGAAATTTGATCGCCACCTTCAGCAAGCAAGCAAAAAGACACATCAAAAGCCAGGCTGCCTCTGTAGAGTAAAACACTACCTTATTGACTGCTAGACAAAGCATCATAACTTCTTTTCTACTCTCCTCCTTAGTATGTGATTCTCCTATCCTATCCATTCTGAACTCCTTTCTACCAACTACAGCTATGCTACAATAAAGTAGTCACATTCACAACCAAACAACAATATAGCTCACATCATTGTCTCTCTTTAAAACAACTAAACTGTCTTGAGCTACATAATTCTATACTGTACTCACAGTTAATTACAACTTTCAAACTGCTGCAAAACCCTGAAAAAATATCTTCTGTTGACTCAGTCATTCAACCTTACACTACTAAGAGACTTGTACACTCCAGTGACAGATCATTACTCTCCTTAACTAAACCTAACAACAATTTATGATGCTCCCTGTATTCATACTGCATTAGTAAAAGTTGGAATGCCATCCCACTCTACTTAAGAGCAGACTGTGACCTGTCAACTGAAGCAACACCAGTAGACAAATGGCTCTCTGCCTGCAGCACCTCTGGTTAAACTGGTACTGAAATAGCTAAGTGAATTTGTGCCACAAGTGTCTGCTGCTCAAAACTTAATGTATTATTATCAAAACTACACCCTCCTCTACTATCTCATCTCCTTTATCTCCCTTGTGCCTCCTCCCTTCCTTACTTTCTTTGGGATGTTCTAACTTTTTATCTTGAATATATATATATATATATATATATATATATATATATATTAATATACAATCCATGCAGCTGTTATTTTTAATTGAAACTGTTTGTAAATGATGTAACTGATGTCAAGGATGTCTGAATAATGGTATTGTTGCTCATGAATGAAACTGACTGTAAATGATGAAGCAATACAAATGATGTACATGATGTCTTTATAATGGAGTGTTTCTCCCTTGGCCTCTGCTGAAAAAAGGCACTGCTCAGTCAGACTTTCTATGTAAACAAATGCTAATAAATAAATAAATAAATAATGGTGAGCTGAACATTAATGAAGCTTTAATAACTAAGGTTTCCAATTTTTATAATATCATACAAGTTTATATGTTCATTGGTGTTGCTGTTTACAAGGCTAATGACCATCAGGTCCTTTATAAGCCAGACCATGTAACCCACCCCAATTATGTCTCCATGTACCCTGGGTGTCTTTTAGGGAGGGGTATGTTAGTTTGGATGTGGCTAAGGGCCTTGTAGGGGGGGTATGTTAGTTAGGTAATATTTTATCTACAGTCTGCCTCTGTCCTGTAGAAACATGGGGAACAGACAGGAAGTGAATTTACAATTTCCTATCCAGTGGTAAAGGTTACATTTGAATAGGGTCAGGGATGAATTATGCTTCTTATGGATGGAGAATCTATTCCATAGTGTGGGGATCCATTGAGATACATATTGGTATTACCAGTATGTACTGATTATGTTGCAAGCAAAGTTTAAATCCTTGGACCTAGTGTTTCTAGTGCTGTTTGTTTTGTGGATGTGCAAAAGATCCATCAGGGCTGGACCTAAGGATGCCTTATATTCAAGGCATAGACCACCTCTTAACTACCTGTAGGAGACTGAGTATAGAGATAAGACCTTAAGGTGATCTGTGTAGGACAATGTGTAAATATCCTAGATTCACCAACCGAGAAACCCCTGTGGGCATTCCAACTGTTGCAAGTATCTGGTCAGGTACATGCTGAATGGGGCATTATACTCAATGATGGGACTGATTAGAACCAAGTAAAGTGGGACTATAACTTCGATGGATCTGGATACCATATCCTTACTTATAAGTTGGGTAACATACAATGCCTTTCTTGCTGTCTTGGCTACATGTTGGTCAAAGGCCCGATTGCTGTTTATATATATTCTCAGATCCCTATCTTTAGGGTTATCTCTTAGCTGTGTTTTATCAAGGTAGTAATTGGCTCATGTAAACATTTTCCAAAGGGCACTATAATGCATTTATTGGCATTAAGTATTAAACCATGGCTTTGGCACCAG
The DNA here is from genome assembly GCF_019279795.1 of Protopterus annectens. Classification (NCBI taxonomy): domain Eukaryota; kingdom Metazoa; phylum Chordata; order Ceratodontiformes; family Protopteridae; genus Protopterus; species Protopterus annectens. The sequence goes on from NC_056729.1 coordinate 843,251,431, forward strand.
TCATCAGACTGTTAGGCCCTCTTGCAGGATGTTAGTGTCATGGGAGGAATCTATGATAGTGCTCAATTTGCAGTTATCTGTGAACATGGTCAGCCAATGGCCCTTGACATTAGCTTTGACATCTGAGAAGTAGATACCAAACAGGATTGAGCCCAGCATGAATCACTGAGGTACTCCTCTGGTGTCCAGTCTCTTAGGGGAGTTGGTTTCAACATTCCTGACTTCTTGGGTCTTATCTGTGAGCCAGCTGGCAAGCCGGAGAATTATGTAGGGATTTATGCCTAGATCAATGGGTTTGTCAACACCATCTGAATCAAGGTCAATTCAAAAGCCTTAGCCAGGTCAAGGTAGAAGTTATGTGCCATCTTCCCTTCATCCATTGCCTTGGTGATCCTCTGAAATAAGTCTACCAGGTTAAGTAGGCAAGACTTTCTTTTGATAAAGCCAAACTGGGATGGGTCCAGTGTCTGTAGGCTGCTAATGTTTACGTTGCTCATTTCCATGATAATTAATTCCATGGCTTTACATATTAGACTTGTCAGACTGATGAGTCTGTGCTTTTCAGGGTCAGCTGATGGACCATACTTGTAATGAGAGCTGACGGTTGCAGTCCTCCATTTACTTGATACGTAACATGCTTTGAAGTTGTAATTGAAAAGTGCAACTAGTGGTCCTGAAAGGTCATGTTTTAAGCTATTTAGAAAGCAACCTGGAATATTGTCAGGGCGTTTGGCCTTGGCAAGCTCCTGCAAGACCTGCTCTTTGCTGATAGTTGGGATTTGCTATGTCTTTCTCAGTAAAAGTGGTGCCATTTGCCACCAATTCAGTGCACTCGTGTGCTACCTTTAAGGTTTGGACATAGCTGAAGAAAGTCTTGTGGTTATCTTTACCCTGAGAGGCTATCCTGACCTGATAGCTGTCCTTAATGGACTTAATTATTCCTCTTAGTTTCTTGTTTTATTTAATCAATGATCTCTTGTCTTCATGACAGCATCTCTTTCTGATTTTCTCCTTGGCTATTTTTTTTTCTTTTGCTATCTACACTGTTAAGGTTGGGATTCCAAGAGCATAAAACCAGCACAAAGGTAAACCACTGGTATAGCAAACACCAAATACTACAAAACAAAGATCTCAAAATGTGGACACGTTGAATTAAAGTAACAGAATTTAATTTATTAAATCCACTAATCACAAATCGCAAAGCTTTCTGGTAATCCCTTCTTCAGTGTGTAATTTAAGATAAAAAACAGTTTCCATTTAACAGATATTAATTTCCTGTTTTAACAAGCAATCACAGCACAGCCCAATCATGAATAAAAAGTAATTAAGAACAATTAAAAACAATTATAGTATTAGAATACTAAAAATGCATTTGTTTCTTTCTCAGTACAGGTTTGATGCTGACAGCTGTGTTTAAACCTGGTCTGTGGTCAGCATCTTGTAATGTTATCCATTCATATTCACAATTTTCAAGGTCACTATTTAATCACCATCTCTTATGTTTCTAAATCTACCCCAGTGGGAGATCGGAGCAGAGGTGAAATGGCCCGAAGCAAAGGCCCTCAAACAAGAAACAGCTTGAAACAACAAACAATGTAATTACTGGACCTGTGGTTAATCTATCCAGTTTGCAGTTATCTGAGAACAACGTATCATTGTTTAATAAAGAATTAACATTTATACCATCAAATGTTAACACAAACGTGAATGCACTAACAGATTTGCGAATGTTCATTAGAAATCTGAGATTAAAATTGATCTTCAGTGAAGCACCTTCTACTCCTAAACAGGTATGTAAGAAATCTAGCTGTTTTGTTCCAGTAAATTGTCTGATACTCACTGCATTTAGTGAGGCATGTGAATGTGAAATACGAAAATATTATAATGTCAAAGATAAGAATAAGTATTATAACTTAGCAGTGCAAGAAAGAGATGCTGTGAAACACTTAGTAAATAACAATGAGATTGTTATAAAACAAGCCAAGGGAGGGGCAGTGGAAATTTTAGATAAAGAAAAGTATGATGCATGAATTTTTAAATGATAATACAACTGTTGATGCTATTCATAGAATGGCTGTATCAAGAATAAGTAATATCAATATGGCGATATATGAGATGCAACTAAATAATGATATAGACACTGATCTATTTATCTTTTTCACTGTTCCTAGTCCAAGGATACCAACAATATATGACTCGTCAAAAATCCACAGAGACTTAATGCATCCCACAATGAGACTTATAGTATTGGGGGGAGGGTGGATAACAGAACCTATTTCACACTACCTGCAGTTTGTGTTGAATAAGTATTTAAACAGGATTAAAAGTTATGTCAAAGACACTGAGGACTTCCTGACACAGTTATATGAATGGCATACTAACTACAGTGATAATAAATTTCTTTTTTGTTACATTAGACATAAAGTCATTATTTACAGTAATTCCAACCATTGAAGGGGTGGAGGCAATCTGACAATTTTTAAATGAGAATACAGATTTATTAACTAGGGAAATAGGAACTATATGTAAGCTACTAGAGTCAATACTAGAGAATAATGTCTTCCTATTCCATAACTGTATCTATCATCAGAAAAGGGATGTAGTCATGGGTATACCAGTAGCGAACACATATGCAAACATCGTAATGTCTAAATGGGAAGATGAATATATTTACAATGGGTTAGATAAAAGTAAAATATAATTTTATAAACAATTTGTTGATGATGTGTTCCTGCTTTGGAATAGGTATGCTACAGAATTATTAGCTTTCGTTGAATATTTAAATCAGACTACTAGGTATTTAAAATTCACTATTTAAAGTTCTGAAGAAACTATTAAATATTTAGATGTCAAATTAGAATGCTCTAGCAACCAGATTAACACCATGGTATATAAGAAAGCAATATAAGTGAACAGATATATACATAGGAATAGCATGCATGTGCCACAAGAATGTGGTAAAAAGTCACTTAATGAGGACTAGGCATTTGAATGGAGACAATAAAGAATACTTCAATCAACTACAAGAAGTATCTGCAGAATTTCAGATGCAAGGGTATGACTTAGAGATGTTACAGCAGATACAAAATGGTATTTTAGTAAAAGAGGAGGTGAAGCTAGGCCATATTTCTAGGTCCAAGGATGCCACAAGTTCTACACAAAATAGAATGCTGAGTAATATAAGATATGTAGCAACACATAATGAGAAATATAAAGTAGTGAAAAATATAATAGAAAAGAATTGGAATACTCTTACAGGTTTGCCTGAAATAAAGAAAATTGCAGGCAAGAGACCCTCTTTCGCATATAAAAATTGATCAAATCTAAGGTCACGCTTGCATTTTAAAGATTTGAAACATGAAAGCTTGGATCAAAAGAATAATAAAATAGGCACATACCCATGCTATAATTGCACATATTGTAAGTACATTAAAACAGATAATGTTTTCATCCATCCGAATACAATAAGGAAATTCACATTTAATAAATATGCTACATGTAATACTTATAACATAGCTTATTTAGCTACCTGTGTGCAATGCCTTTTATACAGGCAAATGTAGCAGAAAGCTAAAAGACAGGATTATTGAACATAAATCCAAAATTAGAAGACATGTACCAACTAATATGCTAGCTAAACATAGTCAAAAGCCTAGATTTTGTTTTAGAGTGGTAGATGTTAGATTTAGAAACATAAGAGATGGTGATTAAATAATAACCTTGAAAATTGTGAATATGAATGGATAACATTGCTAGATGCTGACCATAGAGCAGGTTTAAACACAGTTGTCAGCATCAAACCTGTACTGAGAAAGAAACAAATGTATTTTTAGTATTTTAATACTATAATTGTTTTTAATTGTCCTTAATTGCTTTTTATTCATTATTGGACTGTGCTGTGATTGCTTGTTAAAAGAGGAAACTGATATCTGTTAAATGGAAACTGTTTTTTATCTTAAGTTACACACTGAAGAAGGGATTACCTGAAAGCTTTGTGATTTGCGATTCATGGATTTAATATTAAATAAATTAAATTCTATTACTTGGATTCAACGGGTCCCCATTTGGAAGGTTGGGATTCCACAAGTGTCATTTGCTTCTGGTGTTTGTCATGGGCTTACTTCTGTTAGGTTCAGCAGCCACCCACATGTTTATGCAGGTTTTCTGTGAACAATTCTGCATGAGTTGCTGTGATCTCGGGGTTCATGGTGACACTGAATTTAGGCTGTCATTCAATTCAGTAGGATGTAGTTTTCTTTAGATTAGCTCCTAACTGTAACAAGGTTTAGATGGGTTTTTCAATCTATTTTGAAGGAGGCAGCTTTGTCATCTGATGTCAACAATGAGGATGTGATGCAGGGGAGGAGCAACACTCCACCATGCTAGTAAATACTAAGTTCAGTATGTTTGAACCTCTGGTTGGAACACTCAGTACTGGTCCATGGTATTTGTGTTATTAAAGTCCAGGAAATATTGTACCTGTGAGTTGAGGCAATGCATTTTCACACTCTAAAGGAGGGTAGTTAAAGTTCCCTATGAATAGGGCATTTCATTGGATGGTGAGTGTCTACAGTAGGTCTAGATGTAAGAAAAGAAGGACTCCATACCTTACTCATCCCTGTAAAAAATCAAGTTCTCCTAAGGCTCTGTCCTGAAGCATTATTTTTCCTGGTGTCAAAATAATCTCAGTTGTATGGATCACTAAATATCCAGATATCAGTAAAATGGAAGCATTGTTTTTATCCTCCCACCACACACACACAGACACACACTCAAATACGCATACATATGCACGCACACAAACACGCATACATATGCACACACGCGCACATATGCACGCACACACACACATGCAAGTGCACATTGGTTCCATTCATACTACAGTTAGCACAGTATTATATAACTTGCCAAAAAAATCTAATTTTATAGACAATAGATATGTAATGCTAAAAGTTGACAAAATAGTAAAAGACAATGGAGTCTTTCTAGTTGACCTTTCATTTAACAAGAATGTAGTCACTACCACTTGTGATGGATTTAATGTTGCCCTGGCAGATCCATGGACCAGAGGAGTAATTGTTTTACTTTACTTTATCACACCTGATGTAGAATACTGTACCTGTTTTGTATCCTACTCATTTTACTTGTGGTGCAGTTGAAGAAACACAAATTTCTCACAAACAGAATTGAAGAGTTTCAAGGACTTTCTTATTATGGACATTACAGCAAATGTTTTCTATGTCTGTTATCAGATTTTTGAGGACTTTAGTCTAACACACACAGTATTAAATGACCTCTTGACATTTAAAACCTTTTGTTTAGAAGGCATCCTGTTGAATAAAAATGAATACCAAGAATACTATAAAACATGAATATTTCATATATCAAATACTTCCACACCTATGCAATAATTGTCTGTGTTTATATAAACAAAACCTGGTGAATCATCACATCTAGGAAAGAATTAGATGACTACCTGGCACCCACAGGTTACAACAAGGGATTCATTACATCAAGATCTTCAACGACCAGTAGGTCTTGAGTTTCTTCATCAAATCTATGAAACAAGGAATGTAGCAGTCTCTCTGTGAGCCTATGCCATTCATGTAGTACAAACCTGGATTGTGTGTTTCTGCAGTTTCTATAGCCTGTATGAGACTTTTAGATTTACTTGAGTTTACTGTATTGGAGGTGTTAATTGCTTACACTGTGTACTTTTATAAGTTGATAGGATTCTTGTATTTCTGCTTTTAGATATCTTCTGTTTTTGCTAATTTATTTTAAATGATTTATGACATAGAAATCTTTTTTCATCAACCAAAGAATTATCTTCCGCATGTGAAATATTGCCACTGTGGCATACTAATTTATTGGAATTGTGATTCTTTTTTTTATTTTATTTAACTGTTGGGAGTTACCAGTCAGATTCTGCAGAAATATCACATTTTTTTTCCTGAGGATGTTAATGGTTGAACAGCTACTTCATTTCACTATTTGCTTGTGGGCAGTGTAGACCTGAGATGATATGATTGAATTCTTGTATAGCAACACTACAGAACTCTAGACTTGCAGATCTCCTGTAATTATTAGCCTCACCTTTATTTGAAATCACATTTTGAGAAAAAATACATTTAAATCTATTAATTACTATAGAATTTATTGAATGATTTAACTGTACGACTTTAGATAGTCAGGATAATAGTCTGTACAACTAAATTATGGCAGCTGTTGTAAAAAAGGTCATCTTACATCTTGTTCCATAGTAATAGTTAGTCATACGAAATAATTTGTTTAGTGTTTTGATTGAGGAAGGAGGTACATATTTCACAATTCTGCATAACAGTATATGTAACTATATAGCTGTAACATATGTTGCCATATGTTACAATATTGCAATGATAATATAGCTGTTTCTTTAACAGAGTTAGCATAAACTGTGTGTCATATTAGATCTCCATCAAACAGCACAGTAAAGTTTCTTTTCATATGTACATTATTCCTAAAACCTCCTCACATGCTTATACTGGTTATTCATGTACTTCTCAGTGGTCATATACTACATGGCATCAGATATAAGGTTGCATGAATTTTACCTGCTTATTTCCACATTGTATCATGCCTGAAATGATGGAAGCTACTTTCTATTAGCTTATTAATTCTTAGGGATGCAGCAATAGTTTCATATACACACACAAAACTGTTAAGAACTGGCCAGTCTAATTTCTTATCTTTTATATATTACTGATGTTAAACACGGCTAACTTTCCAATGGATTCAGTCACAAATCACACTCTTGTAAACAGCAATTCATTTTTTTTTTCAGTTCCATTGAACCATTTACCCTTCCTCTATATTCTTCAATATTATGCTCAAAATATTTTCACTACAGCCACAAAAGGCTACAAATGTAAATGAAAATTTGTCAGGTAACTGGAAAATCTGAATTCAAATGTATGAGCTGTTAGAGTATTGACTAAAAAGCCAGAAAAAAATTCCAGTGAGAATTGTTCCTTCATTAATGCAGGAGACAAACTGGTTAATGTATTTAACACTGTTGTTATTAAAGAGGAAGATATGAGGAGAAAAACAACATACTTTGAGACAGCTTTCAAGATTATATCTCACATAGGTTCATAGGTAGGTACTAGGCTATCTGCCAGAAGGCATTTATAAGCCTAGCCAGAATGTGTTGGTTTTTGCCGCCCCCTTAGATTAGTTCCTTGTGTCTCTGTCCAGCAGAGCCATTGAAGTGATCCCTGGGGTAAGCTTTCTGTTTCCCATCCACTCGTCAAGGTTTTTCTTGAAGAGGGTTAGTGAGGAGCTCTGCCTAATGTAGATTGGAATCTTGTTCCAGCACATGGGAAGTATCTGGAACAGGAATCTATCCCTCTAGCATGTCCTATTTATTGTTGTGGTGAGGTTTAGATCCCTAGAGTGTGTGGCTTGAGGGGGATATGGTTTTCTTTAGGTGGAGCATGTCCATCAATTCTGGGTTGGACATGGCCTTGTATGTCAGGCAGAGATCACCTCTGAGTAGGCGTTATGCAACTGAGTACAGCTGGAGTTTCCTCAGTCGAGCTGCATAGGGCATCTGCTTGTGGCCAGTGATCCTCTTGGTGAGGTACTTCTGTGGTCTTTCCAGTTGCTGCAGGTGTCTTGTAAGGTACATCCCAAATGTATTTTTTATATTTTATTTAACTTCCTGAGAACATGTTTCTTTAACAACTAATTGGTTTATTGAATTAATTGATTAATTAAAAGGGTATATATAGGAAGTGCATGTATTCAAGTTTTTATCTGATGAAGTTCGAGTGCTACTCTTACAAAAATGCTTTGTGATATTTAGCAACGTTAATGCTTTTATTGTGAAAACGTGTTTAGGCAGTTTTCTTTCAGCATTAAATGCTGGATTTTACTTGGTGGCTTCACCTTTTCTCCTATAGAAAACATGTTGTGGCTGTTTTCTTTGTTCATTTACTGACTTCAGCTGTGGTCTGCTGCACACTATGACTGGCTTGTTTTATTTGTAGTTTTTCCAGCCATACTCCTTTTGGTTTATCGTACATCCCAAATGGGGCATTGTACTCTATGATGGGTCTGATGAGTGATGCATAGAGGGGCCCAATGACCTCTTTCGATCTGGATGCAAACCCTTTTGTGATTAGGTGGGCCACATAGAAGGATTTTATAACCACTTTGGCAGTGTAATTATCAAAGGAGAGGTTACTAGCTACTTGGGTCCCCAGGTCCCTTATTACGTCTTCCATATTTAGGGGGCTACCACCTATGTGGTAGTTTGTGGGTACTTTATTTTTTCCAAAGGGGATGACTATGCCCTTTTTGACATTTAGCTTGAGGACATGGTTTTGACACCAGGTATCTCTCTCAGTGAGACCCTTTTGGAGGAGGTCTGTGTCAGCGGGAGAGTCAATTATAGCCCCTAGTTTTTAGTCATCTGTGAACTTGGTCAGCCATAGTCCTCCTGTGCTTGCCTGTACCTCTAAGAAGTATATGCCGAACAGGAGGGGTCCTAGGACTGAGCCCTGGAGAATGCCACTTGTAACCAATTTAGAGTCAGACCTAGCTCCCGTAACTCTTACCATGTGGGTTCTGTCTGTGAGCCAGTTGGCAACCCATCTCGTGACATAGGGGTTTATGTTCAGGCTGGTGAGCCTGTCTATAATACTTGAGTGGGGAATGGTGTTGAAGGTCTTTGTGAGGTCTAGGTAGGCTGTGTGAACCACCTTTCCCTCATCTATAGCCTTGGTAACTGTCTCAAAGAAGTCCACCAGGTTTAGGAGGCATGATCTGCCCTTAACAAAGACGAACTGGGTAGGGTCCAGTGCTTGGAGGTTCCCACTGTCTCTTTTAATGAGATCCATGGTGATGCGCTCCATAGCTTTGCAGACCAAGCTAGTCAGGCTTAAAGGGCGATAGTTCCCAGGGTCCATTGTGGCTCCACCTTTGTTGCTGTGTGCCACTCTGTGGGCATGTAGCCTGCAGAGAGGCTGACTTTAAACAGTGTGTTTAGGTGAAGGGCTAGTTCATCTTTGAGCTCGTGTGGGACGCAGCCTGGGACACTGTCCGGTCTCATTGATGCTGTGGTTTTGTCTTTGGAGAGGGCTGTTTTAACCCAAGTGTCTGTGATTTCAGGGGCACTACTTCTTCTGGTATAATTATGGGCCCTTTTGGGGGTGAGAGGTGGGTGAAGTTTGCACTGAACCTGTCTGCCAGGATGTTGGCTATATCAGTCGGTTCAGTGTATTTTGTGCCATTCTGCACTAACTCCGAGCAGATCTGAGAATTGCCACTTAGATTCTTGACATAGCTAAAGAATGCCTTGTGGTTATCTTTGGTGTCCATGGCAATTTTTCTTTCGAAGCTAGTCTTGGATGATTTTATGAGGGAACGTAGTTTCTTGCTGATACTGATTAGGGATGTCTTCCCTTCTTGGGATTTTACTCTTTTCTGTACTAGTTTCCTTCTTCTTTTGTATAGCTTTATGGCAGGGGTCCACCAGACTGGTTTCCTTTTCTTGGAGGAGTGAGTCTTAGTTTTGTTTGGGATAGCATGATCCATGCATTCTTGTAGGTGCCCATAGAGTGCATTAGTAAAAGATTTTGCAGCTTGGACAGCGTTATCCTTTACCATGGGGGGGCTTTGAAACTTCCCACCTTGGTCTTAAGTAATGTGAAGGTTGCTTTTGAAAAGTTTTTCACAGTGGTTTCTTTGACCAGGGGTGGTGGCAAATGTAATATCCAGAGTGATTAGTTTATGGTCAGGTCTAACCAGCGAGAGGTTGACCTCTGGTGTGGAACACCAGTCACCCATGTTGTTGATGTCTAGGTCCAATATGTTTTCACCTCTGGTGGGGGTGTTGACCAGTTGATCCAGGGGATTTGAGTTTATAAATTCTAGGAAATGTTGGGCAAGGGAGTTTGTACTTGAGTAGTTCTCCCAGTTAATGTTTGGGTAATTGAAATCACCCAAAATCAGGGTGTTTGGTAGGACCTTTATGTTTCCCAGTGTTTCCAGGAATGCGGAGTGGGGGTCCCAGGACATGGTGGGTGATTTGTAGCAAGCTATAATATGAATAGCAGTTTTGCCCATTGTTAGTTGTACGTGGATGATCTCTGAAGAATCGCCACTAACCTGGAGGTGTGGGTATCCTTGATGAATATGGATACTTCTCCGCCTTTTGTATTTTGGTTCGGGTTTTGTGGCCGAAATGTATGGTATGAGTTGTAGCCTGGTTGTACTGGGGTGCTCTCTGGAGCCTTAAACCATGTTTCTGTTTCTAAACATATATCGATTTCCTCCATACTGAGGAGCACCTTGAGTGCATACATTTTGAGGTTTAGACTTCTGGCATTGAGTAGCATTACCCTCAGTTTTTTGTTACTTGTGCTATTTACAGCGGTGGGTTTGTCTTTTGAGCCTTGCCTAAAAAAGGCACTATGGGGGTGGCAAGTTCCTTGGCCAGTATTCAAAAGCCTAAGGGTGACAGGTGCAAGCCGTCTCTAGCAAAGCAGTGTGGCTTGTCGAGCATGTCATCCCAGGCTGACAGACACTGGATCCCCTTTGAATGACAACAGAAGCTTAGCCAATTGTTGAAATTGATAATTATTTCTCTATACTGTGGTATCATTCTTGGTGAGGCCAGGATGCTACTCAGGGTCAGGGTCATACCAGCCTAGGCTACATGATCAGAGAGCTCCTCCATATCTCTTTTCATGTAGTCCAGGGAGGTATGGTTCAGTTCATTCAGACCAACATAGACAATGACTGAGTCATATCTGTACTTGTTCTGGAGTGACCTGAGTGCTTGTGTTATGTGGCGGATCCTGGCACCCGACAAACAGCTAACATTTACCTTCTCCTTGTTCAGCCTAGTCAGTAGGATGTCAATGTGCCTGACTATAGAGTCACCTATTACTAGTGTGTTGTGTATGTTATTTTGCCTTAAGGGCTGTGATTGCATGGCATATTGGATAATACATAAGAGTCATTGTTAGCTGTGTTAGCAGGGACTTTGAAAAGTACAGTTGTGTACACTTACCATAAATGCAGATGTTCGAGTGTATTCATTGTTGCAGTCATTACATTTTGGTTATCTGCTTGCAGGTAGCCCTCAGTCAGCCTGATTAACAAAGTCTTGGGTCTTGCATTGGTTGCTGTCCCTTCTTCCATGAAGTCAGGTCGTCAGGGGTATAAAACATGCAGCCGATGGCATTACATCAGTCTTTCTTGCCGTGCAGTGCCCGAAGCAGAAGCAGTTCACAAGTGCCGGTCGGCTGACTCCTGGAATTTTCATTTTCGAGTTTCAGAACCGAAGTCTTCAACTAAAGCTAAGTACCCCATTGGGGAAACTTTTTCTTGCTCCTTACCGATGTCAGTAAAAGTTAATAATTGCATTACTTGTGGAAAGCAAATACCTCATAAAGATTTTCATTCGTACTGTATTCCTTGCCTAGGCCCTGACCACGATGTATCTTGCTGTCAGTTTTGTGCTTTATTTAATCAGTGCACTATCTGTCGTCGGTATATTTTCACCTCTAAATATTTCGGTTCTCGGTTAAATTATCCAGAAATGTCATTGATTAGCCATCCGACTACTGGGATTTCAAAAAAATGCAAAGATAAAGACAGAGACAGGCCACCGAGGTCAAAAACTGCTGACAACACTTCTCCTAAGCCAGTCGCCAGTTCACCGGTACTTAGTGAGGTGCTTTCGTATCCCCTGATACCCACTACTTCTGATTCGCAGACCTCTACTGAGACCCATTCAGAGTCCGGTATGCCGTGAGATGCTTCAACTATGGAACCCGTGGATGTCTCTACCTTGGATGGGTCCAGAGCCATTGTGCAGGCACCGGCTTCTGAGGGTGTATTCAGGCCTACGGACTTGCATATTAAATTGATGCCTCCTTCATTACTTAGGCCTAAATCTCGATCCATTTCTAAAAAACCGATGCCCAGGCCACATGCTCAGGCCTCTATGCCTAAAAAACAAATGATAAGAATGGCTGAAGATCTAATAACTCTAATCAGGGGTAACCAACCCCCCCCCCCTTCTATGAGGCCTAGGACTGAAGTTGATTATAAATCTTCTGATTAGGATTCTGTTTTTTCTGACTCTTCTGATGGTCTGGATTTGCCCTTACCTACTTATGAGGATTCTGATGTAGAGGACTCTATTCCCTCTGCTCCCCCCCCCCTGAGGATTTTTCTTTTGGGGAAACCTTACATACACTAAGGGAGCATTCCCACTGGGAAAGCCAGGATTTTTCTGATTCAAAAAAGAGGCTTAGGGATTTCCTTCTCTTACCTCAGCATAGGCCTTTAGCTATTCCTCCTGTACTAGGCAATGTTGATGATGCTTTCTCAGAATCTAGTTTGGCCCCTGATTCCCTGCCTCCTGCTCGAAGAAAACCTGACAGATACTACAGGGTCTCTGAGTCCCATAAGTTCCTTTTCAAAAATCCTATTGCAGATTCAGAGACTATTTCACAGGGGCCCAAGGGCATTAAGGCTTCTACTGCTAAAATTCCTACCCCTTCTGATAGAGACTCCAGGGCGCTGGATAGATGGGGTAAGAAGGTTTACACTTTTGCAACCTTGGCCATTAGGGCTTTAAACTGCTAGTTTCATATGTTAAAATATCAGCAATATGTCTGCTTAAACAGAAAATGATGTTGATTCCTGACTGTGTGGAAAATAAAGAATTACAGGATTTAATACATTCTGCCAAAAAAGTTGGAAAACATATTTTGCAATGTGGTTCTGATTCATTAGAGGCCTCTTGCAGGGCTGCTGTTACTGGGTCTGTGCTCAGAAGGCATGCTTGGCTTAAGGAGCAATCTTTGCCTGATCATGTTAAAGCTAAATTGCTGGATGCTCCTTTAAATCAGGACCGCCTGTTTGGCAACAAGGCTGAGGAAGTTCTTAAAAAGATGTAAGATAAAGCTAAAATCTATGCAAACTGTTAAAAATTTTTTACAAGTTTAGCCTCCTAGATTTAGTAGACACTGGCCCTCTAAGAATTGGTCCTTTCCAGCCCCTTCCAGGTCTTCTTAAGCCAAACTCAGACACAGCAAAAACTCCAGGTTTCGTGAGGGGCCTCAACTTCCAAGTCTGGGAATAATAAGACCCCCCTCTATGGTAAACTGTCTGAATGACTTCCTTTTAAAATTTCCAAGCACTTATCAACTGACTGCCCCTTTGGGGGGAAAGATTGCTCTTCATGCAAAGAATTGGGAACTCATTACCCAGGACAAATGAGTTTTAAATATAGTGTCCCAGAGATACAGATTTCACTTCCACATGTTGCCAACACCAAGTGGGTGGCTGGACCTACCCCCAAATCAGTGGGCAGAGGCCTCAAAACAAGTACTTTCTCTCTTAAGCATGGGGGCTATTCAACTGGTACCAGAAGAGGAAAAGGGACAAGGTTTCTACTCAAGACTTTTCCTGGTACCCAGAAAAGACAAATCATGGCATCCTATCTTGGACCTGTCTACTCTAAACACATTTTTGGAGATTCCAAAATTCAAGATGCCGACTCTTCCACAATTACTTCCTATACTAGGCAAAGATGCCTGGTTGGCAACACTAGATTTAAAAGAAGCATACCTGCACATCCCAATCAGGGAATCTTGCAGAAGATACCTATGCTTCAAAGCAGGCTACACGCACTATCAGTTCTCTGCAATGCCCTTTGGCTTATCTACTGCGCCCAGTGTATTTACAAAGTGTCTAGCTCCAGTTATTACATTTTGCAGGCAAAGAAATATTCAAATATACCCATACCTGGACAATTGTCTAATTCAGGCAGGAAGCAAGGATATACTTTTGAATCATCTGGCCTTTGTAAAAAAGGTTCTAACTTGTCTGGGGTACACCATAAACTAAAAGAAATCACACCTGGTACCCTGTCAACAAATTATATTCCTGGGAGCAAGCTTGAATACAACTTCCCATATGGCTTACCTCATGCCAGAAAAGCAAATTCATTTGACAACCTTCTTCAAATAAGTGGCCACAAAAACCCTGCTATCTGCAAGACAAATACTGCAAGCCTTGGGGTTCATGGCCTCTTGCATTCTTCTAATTACATATACAAGACTGCATATGAGGAAACTACAGTGGTATCTAAAAGCCTTTAGTGTCAATATTCTCAAGACCCAGAAACAATGATTCCTATCACACCTTGCCTACACCTAGAGTTCCTTTAGTGGGCAGAGGCCTGCCACCAAAACAAGGGACTACCTTTCACGCCATCCCCTGCCACCCAAACCCTAACAACAGATGCATCAGTCTATGCATGGGGGGCTCACCAGGCAGGGAAGTGCATTCAGGGCAAATAGAACCCAAGTCAAATGCACCTGCATATCAATCAAAAAGAAATGTTAGCTGTACAGAATGCTCTGACAGCCTTCAAGGACCACATTCTTCCAGGACAACTAATGGTAAAGACGGACAACACCACTATTATGTGGTACATAAACAAGCAGGGGAGTACACATTCTTACCCCCTCTGCAGACTAGCCATGGCATTGTGGAACACAGCCTTGAGCTACCAAGTGCACCTACAAGCTCAATTCCTGCCAGGAAAATTAAATACACTGGCAGATGGACTAAGCAGAAACCTCATGGACCCACATGAGTGGAAACTGGAACCAAGGATTTTCAACATGTTGACAAGCAAATGAGGGAGCCCAGATATAGACCAGTTTGCCTCTCCCCAGAACTACCAATTGGACAAATTTTGCGCAAGGTCTCCCCACAAACAATCCAGGAAAGTGGATGCTCTGTCCTTCAGCTGGAAAAACTTATCAGTCTATGCCTTCCCCCCTCTGCCTCTGCTCTCCAAAGTACTACTAAAATCAAAAAGGACAAACCAAGGATGATTCCGATTGCTCCAGACTGGCCGTGCCAGCACTAGTACCCCTCCTGCGGAGTGTGTCACGGTTATCTCCATGGCACCTGCCTCAGACTCCTTCCCTGCTGTCTCAGCAGGAGAACCAGATTCTGCACTCTCAGCTTCCAACACTGAACCTTGCAGCCTGGCTAATTACTTAATCTCTCCTTTACCATCCCTCAGCAAACCTGTGATGGATATAATTTTAGAGGCAAGGAGGCCTAGTACCAAAAAATCTTATGCTGAAAAATGAAAAAGATTCTGTGCCTGGAATCAGTCTCAAGGAATGAGCACAGCAGCACCCAATTTACCTCAGATTTTACAATACTTAACTGAGATGCTTCACAAGGGCCTGTTTTTTTCCTCCATTAAAATCCACGCATCAGCCATTTCAGCTCATTATAACACAGAACCTCCCCTCTTCTCTCATCCACTGCTCAAGCAGTTCCTCAGAGGGGCCAAAAATTTGAGACCACCCAGGAGAGGTCCAACCCCAGCCTGGGACCTTAGCTTTGTCTTGGAGAAACTCACTCTACCTCCTTTCAAGCCAGCTGCTACTGCAGGCTTAAAATTTCTTTCTTGGAAAACAGCTTTCCTTTTAGCAATCAAGGGTATCTGAATTACAGTCCCTTATGGCAGTGGAGCCTTTCATCATCTTTCATGCGGACAGGGTGTCCCACAGAATCAATCCATCCTTCATGCCCAAGGTGGTATCCAGTATGGATCTTAATCAGTCCATTCATTTGCCAACCTTTTTTCCCAATCCACAAAATAAAGGGGAATGGATACTGCATTCCTTAGATGTGCACAGACAACTTAGATTCTATTTTGACAGGACTAAACCTCAAAGGAAATCTGAACAACTGCTGGTGGCATTTGCTGCAGGGGCAGAGGGGAAGGCTATTTCAAAGCAAACCATTTCTAAATGGATATGCCATTGCATTCATTTCTGCTATAAGCACCATGGAAAACCTATCCCCTAGGGGATCAAACCTCACTCCACCAGGGCTACATCTACCTCTACAGCCTTTCTCAGAGGCGTTCCTACCAGGGAAATCCTGGAAGCTGCTACCTAGAGTTCTGTACATACTTTCACCAAGCATTATCATTTGCCAATTTTCTCTAAATTCAGAGCTGGCTTTGCCACTGCAGTCTTGCAGGGCCTTATAGCTGGCCCTAATGCTATCTACATTCCTCCTCCCAACCATAGCTTTGGGAATCTACCCAAATGTAATGACTGCAACAGTGAAACACGAAGAGCATAGTACAGTTGTGTACACTTACCATAAATGTAGATGTTCAAGTGTATTCACTGTTGCAGTCCTGGTTACCCTCCCTCCAGCCCCCTAACTTCTTTTGGCTATACCTCTACTTTCCTTTACTATGCTTAAAAGCCTTTTGGTGTATTTGCTTTTTTGTTAGAGGTATATCTTTGTGCTTTTATGTTTAATTGCTTCCCATTAGGGGGGGCACCTGACATCTGGGGCAAGAAAAACTGATGTAATGGCGTCGGCTGCATGTTTTATACCTCTGATGACCTGATGTCTTTGAAGAAGGGACAGAAACTGATGCAGGACTTTGTTACTCAGGCCGACTGAGGGCTACCTGCAAGCAGATAACCCAAATGTAATGACTGCAACAGTGAATACACTCAAAACATCTACATTTATGGTAAGTGTACACAACTGTACTTTTTGTAAAGTATGTGTTTCGTGGTTTGTGTTGGGGGTGGAGGTTGCTTGGATGTCTGCTTCAGAGGTCTCTGTTGCTTTTGCAGATTTTTTTATTTAGAGCCTCCGAGTATGTTTTCGTGTATTTATGTGTTTTTTTTTACCGCTGCAGGTTTCATAGGTCTATGTGAGACTGGTGGTGTGATGCAAGTAATTTCCTTCTCCTCTTGACTGCCTGGTCCAGTCTTGGGTTGAGAGATCTTAGCCTCCAGTTTGGCTGTATAATTGCAGCTCTCACATGTATTAGTGTTTGGTGGAAGGAGGAGAGGGTTGTCTATGTACATGAGGCAATTGTAACATTGCCTCAAAATGCCCAGATTCACCAGTTGGCCCGAAGAGTACACCTGAAACTGCTCTTTGGACATGCCTGGATAGGTACAGTAAACTGTTTTACTGATTGGTTGGTAAGGTCGAATGGAGAGCCTTGTCCTTCTCTACAGTATGGGGGGGGGGGGGTCTAGTGCTAAGGTTTATTAGTGCTTGCTATGAGTTTTGAACAAGTGCCGGGATGAGAAGTGAATGGTTTGAGTGCTTAAGTTGAAAGTTTGTCTAGTTTCAAGGGAAGAATTGAAGAGTAGACTTTGCCGAGAATAGTTATACCCTAGCTAACCAACTCGTAAATGTGGGTTTTATAGCAGGGAAATGAAGGAGATAGAAATTAGCCCAAAATGGCCAATAAACTACTAATTTCTGGGCTGAAACCTCTCCCCCAGGGACAGATAGGCTGCTCAAAACTCCCTCTCTCACAGTGAACAGAGAAACTTCCTTCTATCCAAGTAAGGTATGGGCAAACATAGAAGCTTGTAACACAGTCCTGAATTCAGCACTAACCTGAAAACTGGACTATACTAGCTTAGAAATGCGGGAAAACAAGTATATTTTTTGTTTAAAATATACAGCTTCAATCTGTAAAGCTCTTTCCAGTAGTGAGAATCAAACCTTACACCTTGTAATTGAAAGGTATACAGCTTAACCACTGCACCACTTGGCCTTTCAGGTCAGATATATGAAATATTTATTGTCCTCAGAAATCTATACTCTGCACTAATCCAGTCCATAATTGAGTATAATGCCCCATTCATCATGTACCATACAAAGCACCTGCAGCAACTGGAGAAACCTCAAAGGTTTCTAACAAAGAAAATCAAGGGACTCCAGCATGTGCCTTACACAGACTGACTAAAGTCACTGTCACTATACTGTGTGTCATATAGACTTCTTAGAGAAGACTTATGCCTGGCCTACAGAGTAATCCAAGAACCAAACCTAATGAACTTGCTGCATATCAGTAAATCAAACAGGACTATGGCTACTAATTCCAGGGACCTAAATATGGCCTGCAACTTAAATAGGACATGCTGGAGGGACAGATTTCTCTCCCAGTGAATGCCACATCTTTTGGAACAGGCTTATGATAAGTTAGGAGATAAGGGGGTGAAATTTTCACCAAACCTATCCAGTAGCAGGTTTGCTATTCCTGTGGGGTCAGTGTGTGTCATACAGTTGGTCACTAGTTCTGCACATGCTCGGGCCCTACCTTTTAGGCCACTTATGTAGATGCAAAAGGCCTTATGGTTATCCTTGGCTGTACTTGCTGCGTTTCTCTCAAAAAAGCCTTTAGAGGGTTTGACAAGTTGTCTTATTTGCCTGTTGAGGCTGAGGAGGGTGCTTTTCCGTTGTTGGGGCTTTGCCTTTGTTTTCTTGGACAGCAACTTTTTGCATTTATTGTAAAGTTTGTTGATGCTGGATGTCCACCATGGCAGTCTGTTTTTACTTGGGAATCTGATTCTTTCTGGTATAGCCAAGTTTATACACTTATGCAAGTGATTGTACAAGGCTTGTGCAGTCTAGCTAGATGGGAAGTGAATTTATCTCTAATATAGATAGAAACACCACCTCCTTTGATTTGCATATGTTTATTTTGAGGTTTCTGCAAAACTTGTACATTCTAGCTAGATGGGAAGTGAATTTATCTCTAATATAGATAGAAACACCACCTCCTTTTATTTGCACATGTTTACTTTGAGGTCTAAAGGGGTGGAAGGCATTGCAGCCTTGTAAGGCCAGGGTACTCTCTGAAGCCTTGAACCAGGTTTCTGTGACTGCACAGACATCTACATCTTCTAGTGATAGAAGTGCTTTCAGGGAGTGCAGTTTTTGGTTTAAGCTCCAAGCAGTTAGCAGCATGACCCTTATTTTGTTCTGGTTGACTAATTTCATGTCGGTAATGTTGTTTTTGAGACCTTGCCTAAACAAAAAGCACTATTTGGGAGACAAGAGCCATTGCCAGCAGCCAAAAGCCTAAAGGTGCCAGGTGCAAACTGCTTCTGGTAAAGCAGCAAGATTTGTCGACCATGGCTTCCCAGGCTGACAGGAAATGGATCCCCTTTGAATGTCACCAAAAACTAAGCCAATTATTGAAGTAAATAATTTATTTCTTTATAGTGCAGAATCATTTGAGTTGAGGGTGTTATGCTGCTCAAGGCTAGGGACATACCTGCCTGGGACACATAATCAGAGAGCTCAACCATGTCTGTCTTCATATAGTCCAGTGAGGTACATCATGTCATTCACACCATCATGAACTATGATAGAGTCATAATGGTACTTGTTGCTGAGAAACCTGATCGCATGTGTGATTTGATGAATCCTGTCACCGAAAAGATAGCTGACTGTGAGTTTTTCCTTGTCCAACCTGGTGTGTGAGACATTCATGTATCTCACTACTGAGTCTCCAATGACAAGAAAAATAGATTTTTGAGTATTTTTGCCTTACGGGCTTGGTGGGTGAGACATTGGTATTGCTATGTATTGTGGATGCTGAGGGGGCTGTGTTAGTTGCAGCAGTCGTGTGTTTTGGTGGTCTCTGCTGTTTAGGTAAGTTTTTTGAGAGTACCTCCACATATGTAGATTTTTGTGTTTGATGGGTACTATGTGTATGAATAATGGTACTCTGGGCATGGTTTATATCAAAGTACTGAAGGCCCAACCATGACTGTTCACATACTCGAACCAGAAAAACAGAAATAGTCAAGCCAACTGCTTGGAATGTCAAGTCATTCAGAAGGCAAAAATCAACATTCAACAGTTACTGGACCGCTCACCATCCATAAAATACACCATTTCAAATGTAAACATATTTCAACTGTTTTGCAGGGGGGCAACCCCCCCTGCACCCCACATGTGGGAGGCTGCACGGTCCTCCACACCCCCCAGCTAATTATATATTCTAACTCTAACATAACACTACAGTGAGGAAAAGGGTAATTTAATAGATCCCCAATGTAGTGTGACCCAATTCACAACACCGACACTCAAAACTGTGAACAGAAGCTACTTGTCAACATTTTGGAGTCAACAGGATTTGTGTTCGCAGTTTTGCCATTTGCACCTTCAGCTTTGACCTTCTGATGGATGGTAAGATGATTTTTATTATTTTCATAGTAAACCTATGTACATATGTAGTGGTGGGTGAGTTGACAACCTCTTCTTTGTTACTTTTTTGAGTACGAGAGAGCATGGATTCAAGATTCTTGGTGTAGATACACCTCTCACACTCTGTACTAGAGTCAGATTTTAGTAGAGGGTTATCATTGTACAACAGACAATTGCTATACTGCCTCAAGAGACCCAAGTCAACAAGGCTGGCAGGAGAAACAAGGGTAGTCCAACTGTCCATAATGCTAGGTTGAAGACACTTGTCACTAGGGCTGGTTTTTCAGAATCGTTCACGGAGGTGGTCAGTGGTTGGATATCTTTGCCTGGGATTTTTTTAGTTGGTAGTTAATAGCTTGTAGCTCACTAGCAGTATTTCTTTGACCAGGAAAGCACTAAGGATGAGGGCTACATTAATGAGCTACAGTAGTATCAAAGGGAAAAAAGTATTAGATTTCACTGTCCAGCTTTGGTGCACAATTGCATAGCAGTGAGTGGTGCTGCACAATGTTCAAACAAGAAGAAACTTGCTGAAATGCAGGGCCTAAATACCAGAAGCTGAAATCTTGAAAAAAAAAATGTAAAAAGATTCAAAAAAACCAATGAGGATGCTTATTCCAAGCCCTAGACTGACCTCCCTTTACCAGACAGGGTCCACTCAACAAAATCCTCTCACTAAAGTGCAGATAGGCACCTTCCAATCCAAGATGGCCTAGAAAATGTACTCAGAACAAACAACCACTGCAAACTAACCCATATGCAGCAAGCCTGTATCTGGACTATGCAACAGCTACTAGCTACCGTAGTTTCAGCATGAAACACTAGAGAATCTTTAACACAGCAGAAAAATAGCAGTGAGATGTCAAAAATGTTTAAAACAGCAAAAAATCAGCAAGGAGGCTCTAAAGAATGTTTGATACTTACATATTATCGCAACCAGATTGGGGAGTCCTACTTCCTAATGTTATGCCGAAAATCATTTATCCTGCATTGGCAAGGGAAGTCCAACTCACTTTCCTATCACCTCGGTTCTGCAACAGGGACAGGAATACTGGCCCAATTCCGCCTTCTGGGTTGAGTCCTTTATTGCCGTAACAGAGGATAACAGTTTTTTAAGACATACAGTTCCAGCTTGCCTGTAATAGCGGGCAGTCAGCCTTTACATTTTTGTGTTTGTTTACATCTGCATTTTTAAAGGTTGTATGTTGATGTGACTTTATGTAGGGCTGAACCTTCCATGTTTTCATGTGCTTTTTTTTTTTTTTTTTTTGGGGGGGGGGTGGTTACAGTACCGCAATCCTACCTCAGAGGCTTCGGAAAAAGAAAGGGGAGAATCCCCGTGTTGTAATATGCATTGCAATGACTTGTGTATTGGGGTTAATTGGTTTTTCAACAAGAATCGTCAGTAAGACTAAACTCTATCCTAACTATTTTTGACTGTGAAAGAGTCTGTGCTTGGTGATGTAAAAGTGCTGCTTGTTATCATCTGCCCTGTTCATTTCATTTTGTATGGAGGTGCTGCGGTAAAAGATGGACTGGGTAGACAAATTAGATCCAAATTCCTGTTCCTCTGTCACAGACAAGGTGAAGCATTACTGATTTACAGTCCACACACCCCTTTTCACTACACAAAACCCTTGTTTCCACGATAACATCAGGAGTTATGCCTATTTCCCAATCTGGTTGCGATAATACATAATTACCAAATGTTTTAAACAGCTAACAGATCAGTTATTTAAACAGTACTTGGCAGGAAAACCAGAATAAGCAGAACAAATAGGTTCATAGGTAGGTACTAGGCTATCGGCCCAAGGGCCTATGCAAGCCTAGCCAACAAGGTTCCCTGGCTTACACCACCCAAGAAAGTTATTTTCCTGTGCCACTGACGAGCAGAGACACAGAAGTGATCCCCGGGGTGTATTTCCTATTTCCCATCCACTCATCAAGATTTTTCTTGAAGAGTGCTAATGAAGAACTTTGCTTGACATAGATGGGTAGCCTGTTCCAGAGTATGGGAAGTCTCTGGGATAGGAATCTATCCCTCCAGCATGTCCTGTTTATTGTGGTGACAAGGTTTAGGTCCCTAGAGCGTGTAGCTCGGAGGGATTGGGATTTCTTTAGGTGTAGCATGTCCAACAGCTCTGGGTTTGACATAGCTTTATATGTTAGGCAGAGATCACTTCTGAGTAGGCGATATGCTATGGAGTAAAGCTGGAGTTTTTTGAGGCGGTCGGTGTAGGGCATTTGTTTGAGTCCAGTAATCCTCTTTGTGAGGTACTTCTGTGGCCTTTCCAGCTGCTGCAGATGTCTTGTGAGCTACTTACCTCCTAACCTCCTACGAATACCCACTGAACTCTTCTCTTTCATATCCCTCTAAATACACCTCTACACCTACATCGCCTTTCTCTCCTACCTTCCCACACCTAACCACTCAACCCAACTACATACTAACCTAATACCACAGACTAGAACACTTCAAGTTAAGGAAACTTAAATCCAGGAAAATATTTGACACCTCCTACAAACTTCTCCAACCAAAATACTTCAGAATCCTCCACTTTCTGCTAGATGGAGATATTCATCCTAATCCAGACCCACAGCACAATAAAACCAATATACACAAAATACAAGACAAAACTACTTCTCTCTCATCTTCTATACCCACCAACTCTCTCTCTATTGCCCATCTCAATATATGAAGTGTTCGTAACAAAATAAGTCAACTCCATGCCCTTCTAGAAGTCCATCAATTTGATATTTTATGCTTAACTGAAACATGGCTAAAGCCTTCTATCAAAGACAATGAAATCACCCCGCCTGGCTATAACATCATTAGACTTGATCGCATAGCCAGAAAGAGAGGAGGTGTTGCAATTCTCTACAAAACAAAACTCCAAATTAGTACTATAAAACTGATTTGTACCCTAGACAATAATACTGAAATAATCAGCTCCAAACTTCAAATCAATACTACTAAATCCATAAATATCATTTGTGTATATCTCCCTCCAGGAAATAATATCAACACTCTCGAACACATCCTCAACCTACTCTCTACCAAACTCCCTCAAGAAACACTAGTCTTAGGCGACTTTAACATCGTTTGGTATTCCTGTAACAGTACTAACCCCACCTCACATATTAACCTTTATGGCTTTAAACAACTCATTAATAGTACCACCAGAAAACCAACAATAGTGAAACCACCTTAGACTGGATTCCATCTAATACTCCCCAACAAACCTACCAATCAGGCACCCTTCCAGATGATCTAAGTGACCACTCACTAACTTATATCATTAGACACAAAACAAACCTAACCTTACCTACAACGTACAAAACACTACGTTCTAAAAAACAATTTAGCTCTGAACAGTTTCAAGCTGAACTTAGACAATGTGATTGGGCCCCACTAAAACATCTCCCACTTAATGAAGCAGTAGAATACTTCAATTCTACATTCCTATCTATCCTAGATCATCATGCCCCAAGTCGTACCATTAGAACCAAAGCAAAAACAGCATCCTGGCTAACCAAAGATACTAAGCAAAAGATCATTCTCAGAAATAAATCTTGGGATAAATGGCGGTCTACTAAGAACCAAACTGACCATCAAAACTTTAGAGAGCTTAGAAACAGCACAAAAAAAGCTATCCTGACAGATAAAAAGAACTATTACTTGTAATTACAACAATCCACCAAAAAAGAACCTAAAAAATTCTGGACTATTATTAATAATCTTCTATCCCCAGGTCAGTCAATCACACCTAACCCTCAGGACTCTGACCCAGACAATCCTACACAAACAGCCAATGACTTTAACTCTTTCTTCACCAACACTATTCAAACTCTTGCAAATCACCTATCTCCAGACATTACTAAACTACTCTCACCCACTTTAAATACTCTTCCTCCCCTTCACTTACAACCTGTATCTACCTCCTTTATCTTATCTCTACTCCAAAAACTAAAACCCACCCCCCCTGCTGACAAGCTTCCTGCAGAATTCTTGAAAATAGGAGCCAAAGTCACTGCCTATCCTATTTCTATCCTAATAAATATATCTATAAATGAAGGAATTTTCCCTTCCATATGGAAGATATCTCACATCATTCCCCTACACAAAGGGGGCAATTCTAATGACTTTTCAAACTTCCATCCCATAGCACTTCTATCACCCATAGCTAAAATCATGGAAAAATGTATCCACAAACAACTACTTAACCACACTCTCCATAACAACCTACTTGCAAATTGTCAACATGGATTTAGACTTTCCCACAGCACCACCACTGCATTACTTTCCTTTACCAACTCCATCAACTATAACCGCAACAACAATAATCTATCATCTTCTCTCTTCATAAACCTATCAAAAGCTTTTGACATGGTTAATCACAAACTTCTTCTGCACATACTAAAATCTCTCGCACTTCATCCCTCTTTCTTAACTTGGTTCACATCTTACCTAGAAAACCATCAGCAAGCAGTAATTTGGAAAAATACACTATCTAATCTCCTTCCTATCTCTTTAGGAGTACCTCAAGGGTCTATACTAGGTCCCCTTCTATTTTCTATCTTTATTAACGACCTCCAATCAGCTATCCCTAACACTACCTGCATACAATATGCAGATGATTCCACTGTAATCTGCACTGCTTCCTCTCAAACTGAACTCCAGTCTCTTACACAAAAAGCTTTTACCACTGTTGAACAGTGGTTCTCTGATCATTGCCTACTCCTCAACCCCAAGAAAACAAAATTATTACTGTTTTCACCCACCCGTAAATCTTCCTCTCTAAACTTCTCTATCACTGCCACTGATAACACTCTTATTTCTCCTGATTCTACTACAAAGCTACTAGGTATAACTATTGACAACAATCTTAACTTTGATTCTCACATCAACAACACAATAAAAGCAGTTAACAAAAAGATAGGATCCCTTTATAGAATCAAACCCTTCCTTACACCTGAAGCTAGGACCACCTTAGCTAGATCTCACCTTATCTCTACCCTTCTATATGCTTCCCCTATTTACACTAATCTTTCTAAAAATAACCTTAACAAACTTGCTACATCTTACCATAATATTGCTCGATTTGCTACAGGATCCCCATTTAGAACTCACCACTGTCTGAACCTAAAACAACTAGGTTGGCTTGAACTTCCTAACAAGCTTATTTATCAACAGCTCTTAATAGCTCACAAAATTCTATATCAACCATCTAAAACACCAATACTCTCTAACCTCTTTACTCCTTACAATAACCTGAAACACCTACATTCTTCAAACAAACTACTGGTTAATATTACCAAACCCAATAACTCTGTAGGTGACTGCCTTTTTTCCAACTCGATTGGAAAAATGTGGAACAAACTTCCATCCAATATCTCATCCTTGTCCACTCTTCCACTATTTAAAAAACTGGAAATGCATCTTAATAAATACTGGCTTTGTTCTTGTACCAACCCTGATTGACCTTTCCTTCTTCCTTTCCACTACCATAACTTCTTCCTTCTCTTTTTCCTGTATCCTGATTGTTCCCCCCTTTTGTATATATATGTAATCTCATATATACTGTACAACTAAAAAAAGGAGTAATTCTGTCACATTTGTTTGACAATTTATTATTCACGCTTTGTTTTATAATTTTTTTATTTTTTTATTTATTTTACATTTGTTGACCGGGCTAGTCTAACTGGATACATGTCCATTTTCAGTAGAGGCCCGGGGAGGAAAGCTCCAGGAAAAACACACATATATATATATATATATATATATATATATATATATATATATATTTATATATATATATATATATATATATATATATATATATATATATACATAAAAACATATAAAATATGACATTCAAAATTAGAAAAATGACATTAACAGGTTATTAGATCGTAAAGTTAACACTTTCAAAAACAGTAGGAAAAAGTCAAACATGGCAAATAGTAGTATAACTCACAATATTAGTAAATAGTTAAGAAGGTTAGTCTATAGTGAGATATATGAAACAGGGTAATGGATAAATATATTATGGTTTTGAGAGTAACAGATAGTTTAAGGGCAGACAGTTAGTCAGGGTTGGCTGATGTCAGAGCCATGGCCTCAAGCTCAATGCCAAAAAGTGCAGTGTCATCCCTTTGGTAAAACTCTGTACCCATGAACTACCACATAGGCAGCAATCTACTTAACACCAAATGCGTGATATGAGACCTTGGGACCTAGGTGGACAGTAGTCTCTCCTTTGATAGTCACTTTGCCACAGTAGTCAGGAAGTCCTTCTACGTGGCACACCTCATCATAAAAGGGTTCTCGTCCAGGAAAAAAGAGATCATTGTTACCCTCTACTCATCACTCATTAGACCCATTTGTCATATTTGTGTATTGCAAGTATTTACTTATTTGATTATTAATCTTATCTTGTAATTGCTATTTCCTCTTACATGTGTATTACATGTACTAACTCAATTTTGTATACAATCTTTTCATCTTTGTATTCATCCTTTTATCTTTTTATCCTTTTATGTTTTTGTTTAAACTTGTAATAACCATTGGAGCTTTTCTCCCCGGGCCTCCACTGAAAATGGACATACATCCAGCTGGACTAGCCCAGTCAACAAATGTAAAATAAATAAAATAAACATTCCAAAAGGGGCGTTGTACTCTATAATGGGTCTAATGAGTGATGAGTAGAGGGTAACGATGACCTCTTTTTTCCTGGACGAGAACCCTTTTATGATGAGGTGTGCCACGTAGAAGGACTTCCTGACTACTGTGGTGATGTGACTATCAAAGGAGAGACTACTGTCCACCTAGGTCCCAAGGTCTCATATCACACATTCGGTGTTAAGTAGATTGCTGCCTATGTCGTAGTTCATGGGTACAGAGTTTTACCAAAGGGGATGACACTGCACTTTTTGGCATTGAGCTTGAGGCCATGGCTCTGACATCAGGCATCTGTCTCAGAGAGGCCTTTCTGTAGGATGTTCACATAATTTGGGGACTTGACTATGGCTCCTAGTTTGCAGTCATCTGCGAACTTCGTTAGCCAGAGGACTTCTGTGTTAGCCTGTACTTCAGAGAAGTAGATACCAAACAGGAGCGGTCCCAGGACGGAACCCTGTGGTACTCCACTTGTCACTGGTTTGTGGTCAGATTTGGAGTCTGCAGCTTTTACAGTGTGGGTTCTGTCAGTGAGCCAGTTGGCAACCCATCTTGTGACACAGGGATTTATGCCTAGTTTATTGAGTTTAGCTATAATTCCAGAATGAGGGATGGTGTCAAAAGTCTTGGTGAGGTCAAGCTAGGCTGTGTGAACCACTTTACCCTCATCTACGGCTTTGGTGACTGCCTCAAAGAAGTCGATCAGCTTCAGGAGGCATGATCTGCCTTTCACAAACCCGAACTGGGTGGGATCCAGAGTTTGGAGGTTACCAATGTCTTTGTTTATGAGTTCCATGATGATACATTCCATGGCTTTGCAGACCAGTCTCGTCAGGCTAATAGGTCTATAGTTCCCGGGATCAGTGGTGGCTCCCCCTTTGTGGAGTGGGATAATTGTTGCTGTGCACCATTCAGTGGGCACAAAGCCTGATGCAAGGCTATTATTGAACATGGTGCTTAAGTGGGGAGCCAGTTCATTCTGAAGTTCATGAAAAACGCAGCCTGGGATGTTGTCCGGTCCCATGGATGCTGTGTTTTTGGCTTTAGAGAGTGCAGCTTTCACCTGCGTAGTTGTGATTATAGGGACTCTGCATTCTTCCTGTATAGATATGGGCCCTTTAAGGGGTGAGAGGGGGGTAAAGTTAGCACTGAACCTATCTGCCAGGATGTTGGCAATATCAGTTGGTTCTGTAATTTTTATGCCTTTGTGCAGTAACTCAGAGCAGATCTGGGTGTTGCCATTGAGATTCTTGACATAGCTATAGAATGCTTTGTGGTTGTCCTTGGAATTAGTGGCAATTTTATTTTTGTAGCTAGCTTTGGAGGATCTTATAAGGGATCTCAGCTTCTTACTGAGGCTGACCAGGGAGCTCCTCCACTCATGGGATTTTACTCTCTTTTGCAACAGTTTCTTCCTTCTGTTGTACAGTTTGTTTATGGCAGGGGACCAACAGATTGGCTTCCTTTTTTTGGAGGATAGCATCTTGGTTCTGTTTGGGATAGCACGATCCATGCACTCATGTAGGTGCTTATAGAGCGCATTTGTGTAGGATTCATAGTTGTAATAATGGGTGTCATGAAGTTCACTACTTCTGTCTTAAGAAGCATGAAGTTGGCTTTGGAGAAATTTCGTACTGTGGTTTCCTTAATGGGGGTGGGGGTGGGATGTGGATATCGAGGGTGATTTGCTTATGGTCGGATCGGACCAACGAGGAGTTGACTTCAGGTGTGGAACATCGGTCACTCCTGTTGGTAATGACTAGGTCTAGGATATTGTTGCCCCTGGTGGGGGTGTGGATAAGTTGATCTAGAGCATTGGAGTTTATGAATTCCAGAAAGCGTTGCACTAAGGAGTTAGTACATGAGTAGTTTTCCCAGTTAATGGTGGGGTAGTTGAAGTCGCCCATTATTAGGGTGTTTGGTTGAACCCTAATATTTTCCAGTACATCAAGAAAAGAGGGGTGGGAATCCTGGGGCATGGTGGGGGATCTGTAGCAAGCTACAATTTGGATTGCAGTTTTGCCAAGAGTTAGTTGCACTTGGATAACCTCGGATGCATTATGCTGAGCAACTAGCCTGGAGGTGTGGATATCCTTAATGAATATGGACACCCCCCCCACATTTGGTGTTTCAGTCCAAGTTAGATGGCCGAAAAGTGTGGTATGAGTTATAGCCTGGTAGTGCATGGGTGCTCTCTGGAGCCTTGAACCAGGTCTCAGTCACTGCACAGATATCGATGTTCTCCTTTTTAAGGAGTGCCTCGAGTGAGTGCATTTTGAAATTTAGACTTCTAGCATTGAGTAGCATTACCCTCAGTTTTGGCTTACCTTTTCCTGTTATGCTGGTGAATTTGTTACTTGAACCCTGCCTAAAAAAGGCACTATAGGGGCAGCAAGAGCCTTAGCCAGTATCCGGAATCCTAGGGGCGACAGGTGCAGGTCATCTGTGGCAAAGCATCGTGGTCTGTCAACCATGTCACCCCAAGCAGACAGATACTGGATCCCCTTTGAATGACACCAGAAGCTTAGCCAATTGTTGAAATCAATCATTTTGTCCTTGTACTGCAGTATCATTCTGAGTGATGGCAGAATGCTACTCAGGGCTAGGGTCATACCTGCCTGGGCTACAAGATTGCAGAGCTCTTCCATGTCTCTTTTCATGTAGTCCAGGGAGGTACATCTCAGGTCATTCACACCAACATGGACAATGACAGAGTCATATTTGTACTTGTTGTGGAGTGACCTGAGTGAGTGGGTTATGTGGCGGATCCTGGCACCCGACAGGCAGCTGACAGTAACCTTCTCCTTGTTTAGCCTGGTGAGTAGGACATCAGTGTGCCTGACTATAGTCACCTATGACTAGTGTGTTGGGTATGTTGTTTTGCCTTATTGGCTGTGTTTGAGTGGCACACTGAATCTGTGGGCTATGTGTCATTTGGGTTGTGTTGGGGGATGAGGTTGTTTGTGTTTCTGCTTTGGAGGTCTCTGTTGCTTAGGCAGATTATTATTAAGAGCCTCCTCGAATGTTTTTGAGTTTCTATGTGTGGATTTTGGTGGTGTAGACATAGTGAGACTATCTGATGAGTGTGGTGTGGTGCAAATGTTTACCTTCTCCTCATGACTGTCAGGTTCAGTGTTGGTTGGTGAGAGCTTTACCTCCAAATAGCTTTAATACAGTGAAAAATACCAGTAAATACTTAACAGTGAAAATAGCAAAAAAACTTTGTAAATAGTGAAAACAGCAACAGAATTTGATTTAACTGGCACAGTAATGTAAACAATTGCAGTACAACAGTGTAGTTTAATACACAGTATATAAATGCAGTATAAAATAGGCAGCATGCAATAAAGAAGTGCAGTAAATAGTATAAGTAAGCAAAAAACGGGCAACATAAGGTTTTTTTGGAAGCAACTAAAATTATGATTTCTGGTTTGAAGAGCTTTCAGCTCTAGATGATAATAATACATCTAAACCATAAGCTAGTCAAGAAAGCAGAATGTGATCTAAAACCGCTGTCTAAAAAAATATATACATCTTGGTGCATTTGTTAGGCATATTGTGGATAAAAATTCAAGTCTGTCAGTCAGATCTGGCTCTACTACAAGTGTAGAAAGCAAAAAGACATGTTTTAGGAAATTATGTAGAACAACCTATAGTTGTAATGTTTGTAAGACACTAAGTATGAATAAAGGGATCCGTTCATACTGTGGAGCAACAGAGTGATTTATAGGTCAATGTCAGCTGCTTGAATTATAACTCATCAGTCTTGTAAAACTACTTAAGACACTGTTGCACAAATCATATGAAATAGTTAAAAAGGCAGCCACTACTTTCATGAGGTAGTCAGTAATAGTGCACATATTTATGAAGTCTATCAAGTTAATTTTGCAATAATTTGTAGAGAGTCACAAGAGATTTTACTAAAACTAAGCTTAATAAATTTAGAAGCGATGTCAGCATCCACATTTCTGTCAGATTAGCTCTGAATTAAGCATTAAAAGTGCTGATACAGCTATCAAATGTAACAAATGAAAAGCTGTTGTTGGTAATAATGTGAGAGTTAAATGACACAATATGCAAAGCAAAAAATTGTGCTTCTCAACCTATTGACAATATCTTCCAGAGTTACTTGGATTTGTTTACTGGCTTAGGCTGACTTCCAGGAGAGTAGTTTGTTAAAATGTTACCTCTGTCAAAGCAAGTTATGTGCAAAATTTTACCTCTGTCAAAGCAAGTTATGTGCACACCAAGAAGTGTACTAGTTGGGTTCAGGAGTAGAACAATTCCAGAAATAGTGTTAAGCAAATGGATGGGTGACTTTCATGGTAACAGTTTTTAAAGGTGGCCACCACAGAATATGCAGAGATCCTTAACAAATTATTACATGAATTATAGTCAAATATAATCCAAGGTGCTTATGACAATGGCAGGATTCAATAAACCTTACACGGAGTTAATCCATGTAAGAATAGTGGCACAGCTCAAACATGGAGTTCGGAGCCTGTAAGATCCAGTAAACATTGCTGGGGGCGTGCATGATTCTCCCAGCACTATTCTAACATGAACACCATGGAATAATGTAAATCACCTCATGTGCTGGAGAACAAAAGTGCAAATGAGGTGAATTAGTCATTCAGCAAACAGACAGGCATCTTTGTTGGAGCTGTGTCTGCAGCAGAAATGTATTCGGTTACTAACTGTGTACATTTCTGCAAAAATCAAAAAGGTGCATGACAGCTCAAAGTAAAACATGTATTATGTTTATTAGGCATACCAATGGTCAAAACCATGGCCATTGGCATGCAAAAGTGTTTTAAAATTGTAAAAATCAAATTTATTTATTTTTTGGCTGATTTCGGCAATTTAAGCAGAGCACAGTGTTGAGCAAACACGATTGTGCAGAAAATAAAAAAAATGTAGAAAGACAATTAAATATCAAATATGAATTTTGTCATTATAAGGGGCAGCAGGCAGACTCATAACAATAACAGGACATAGGCACTGGTGTAGTGTTGTAACTAGGGACTAATGCAGTGGGGTATGTAAATGAGTTACATTTCTTGAATAGCAAAATTGGAGACTGTGTCCATGGTTACCTAACCATGTAGCAGCTATAATGTGGTGGTGTAAGCAGAAGAAGCAGCTGACATGAGTAGGGGTTGTGTCATGCTCGGTTTAAGCACATTGGAGCTTCACAGCTCCTATTTGCACTCAGCTAAGCACAGCTATGCAAGGGGGTGTGTCTGAGGCTGCTTGGCTGTGCTTAGCTGGTTCAAGAAATGATAACCATGTTCATGTTCAGGGGAGGGCCTTTTCTGCTCAGCAATGTTTACACTAGATAAAACAGTTTACGCGGCACACTGCGGGGCTTAAACACAGTGGAAATAGAGAAAAAAAAAGAAAATAGCCGAATAAAGGAAATGAATGACAAATCACTAATATGGACTCTGCCACTCACAGTGGCCCATTCATACCCATCAGTAATATAGCTGGCAGATAGAATGTATCATAGTCAGTCAATCACACAGGCAACATCTGCAGCACACCAGTATAAAGTATGAAAACACCTTTCCGGCTCGTTTTTCCCACAAACCCTGCACCACTGGTGTACACACTTGGGAATTTTAACTGACAAATTGATAGGGACAGCTGCTGCTTTGCTACATCTCTATGTGCTACAGACTTAAGATGGTCATGAGGGTAATGCTGACAGCCAGCCCAGATCAAGGAGTAGAAGAGTGTTCAGACCCAGGGTAACCTTCCAGGGGCTACATGATCTGGAGATACTTGAGCACTACAGGGTGAACAGGGACATACTTCAGCAATTCACCAAGCTCTACCAGCCTCGCCCCAGATGCAGGGCCAACAGAGACGAATCCATCCCAGTTGAAACCAAGGTATGTGTAGCCTTAAGAATACTAGCTACATGTACTTTCCAAAGACCTACTGGGGACATCATGGGGTTCTCACAGGCATCTGCATCCAGGGTACTCCACCAATTCCTGGATGCTATGTGACCACATGCCTGTGAGCATATTTGTTTCCCCAGCACCCCTGAGGAGAAGACCAGCAATATGCAGCTCTTCCACCATGTAGCAGACTACTTAGAAGTACTGGGTGCCATATACTGCACTCACATTCACATCAAAGCATCACCTGATGAAGATGGTAGAGTACATGTCAACCGCAAGGGCTATCACTCCATCAACTGCCAGGTCATGTGCAATGCCCAGGGCATTATCATGAATGTGTGTGCTGGCAGCTAACATGACTCCCACATCTGGAATGCTGCACAGCTGGACCAGGCATTTGCCAGGGGGGACATCCCGTATGACCATCTTGTGGGGGATGTTGGCTATGCACTGGAACAATGGATGATTACACCCAGCAGAAATGCACACACACACACTGAAGAACACCATAATGAGGCATACACACAAGCTAAGAACATTATAGAGTGTGTGTTTGGGATGCTCAAGTCATGGTTCTGCTGCCTTAACATATAAGGTGGAACCTTGCAGTACTCTCCAGCCACAAGTGTGCATATGATCATAGTATGTGTCATGCTACACAATATGATCCTATGGAAACAGCTGCAGCAGGAACATCACAGGGAAGGGGCACACAGCCCTCCACCATGACCAAGGCCTCCACAGGCACAGGGTCACTCAGAAAGGAACCCCCTGAGCCTGACCCTATAGGCAGACATAGGCATGCCCAGTATGCCCTGGCCATAGGAAAGAGCCAACACATAACACATACTCTGACACCATAGGGACCCAGGGACTGACACCTCTCTCCAACTTGCACACAGTAAAATGGATGCCGCACACATCACACTACATGTACCTTACCATGTATAGGTCATGTACTGCATGCATCCAACAGAGTCAGCCCTCAAGCACCGTCCTCACAACTACAGCAGGCACAAGGTAAGTCACTCTTCTTAAGAATAGATGAATGTAGTAGTATGTTTTGGTAGCATATCTCAGGTATTGCTGCATGTTTACAAGGGAATGGGATGGCCTACCAAGATAGCAGCAGACAACTGACAGCTATGTGGGACAACAGGAAAGATTTCTGGCTCTAAGAGGTTGAGAGGTATGATGCCTAGTAGGACAGCAGGTACCTGAAAGTTAGTGTACTGCCAGGTTATAAATGGCTTCCACCTTACTGTGTCAGCACTGACAAGTCTCTTGCCACCATCCATACCCCCAGAATGACAGGGTATCACAGAAGGACCACAGGTCTGCCATGTATATCTGCTATGCTTGTCCTGACATTGCATTTGCCTGCCAAACTATTTGAAAAACAAAAAAGGTTCATGTCAAAACATCAATGGCAGACGCTGGAGAAGCAATCATCACACCTATAAGAAAAAGCAAGCAAATACCAAACTGGTCTCCCAACTCTCTATGTTTGCCAGAGCATTATTAACACCCTGCCCCCATGTATGGGCCTGTGTCTGACTGTCATATATGGGCCTGTTGGGTCTATACCAGATGATCGAAGTTTTACTACTTCAAATCTGTATACATTGAACACTACTGATTAAAGTAGTAAAACATCGAATCATCATTAAAACATTTGTTAAACCAAAACAACCACACCCCCACTACTTACATATACTAACTCCAAGACCACACTACATTGAAGTAAATGGAAATCTCCCCTTATGAGATTTCCGTTTACATGTTCGATATTCTAAGCTTTCGCTATTGTGTCGACAATATCAGATTCAATATTGTCAGCTTTTGACAATGTAATATAGACCCAGGCCTGTCCACATGTCAGTCTGAGACAGGTTGACAGCTATGGCCAACATGTAGCCTCATAATAACATAGCAACACAAACTGACCACAGCCCTATAAGCTCTGTGGCGCGTGCAATAACTATGTAACAGTATACTACAAATAACTAAATAGGGGTTCTAATCCCAGTTCTGGCAAATGTATGTATGTTTGTAGATTAATTTATTTTGATGCCTTCCCACCCAGTACATTTCTCATTATTCTACTTTACAAGGGCTGCTGATGTCATTCACCTTAGAAGTACATGCGGACAAACCTCAGCCGTATAAGATCAATGGTGTGTGCAATAACTGTAACAGTGTAGTACAAATAACTAGATAGGTAGGAGTTCTAATCTCAGTGCTGGCTATTGTGAGTGTGTGCATGTGTATAAGTGTGTATGTTTGTAGATTAAAGTGTTTTGAGGCCTTTTCCACCCAGTACATTTCCCATTGCTCTACTTTACAAGGATTGCTGATGTCATTCACCTTAGAAGTACCTGTGTAAAGACCTCTGCCCTATAAGCCCCATGATGTGTGCAATAACGGTGTAGAACTGTAGTACAAATAACTAAATAGATAGGGGTTCTAATTGCAGTGCTGGCTATTGTGTGTGTGCATGTAAGTGTGTGCATAAGTGTGCATGTTTGTACATTACAGTATTTTGAGGCCTTTCCTACCCAGTACATTTCACATTGCCCTACTTTACAAGGGCTGCTGATGTCATTCACCGTAGAAGTACCTGTGGACAGATCTCAGCTGTATAAGTTCCATGGTGTGTTCAATAACTGCATAACACTGTAGTACAACTTAGATAGGTAGGGGTTCTAAACTTAATACTGGCAACCATGATACTGTGTGTGTGTGTGTGTGTGTGTGTGAGACAGAGAGAGAACCATATCCTCTAGTGTAGTGGGTTGTACCATTTTGAGGTGTGTTCCACCTGGTACACTTCCCATTGCCCTACTTTACAAGGCCCGCTGATGCCATTCACCTTAGAAGTACCTGTATACACTCCTCAGTACTATAAGCTCTGTGGTACATGCAATAACTATGCAATTCCATAGTACAAATAATTAAATAGGTAGGGGTCTAATCTCAACACTGGCAACTATAGTACTGTGTGTGAGGCATACCCCCTGTGACTGTTGTGTGTGTTGGTTATATAATTTTAAGGCCTGTTGACTCCATCCCCATGGCATTACTTTAAAGAGGCAGTTAATGGCATCTGCCTTACGTGCAGCATGTTAAACTATAAAGGCCATACAGTCATCTGTACAGATGTATATGCAATATCCAGATGTTTGCAATCTATATGTTGTCTGTAGCCTCCGACAATGGGCATTTATGTGTAATCATTGTCAAATATGTCACAGTTGCCATAGTGACAGATGTCAGCATCAGACTACATACCTGTCTGAAACATCATGCTCATACAAAGTCTGTTATTCTATCACTTGTCCAGGTATGTAAGAGCAATGTATGAGACCAGTTGCTATTTTGGGTGTTTTATCCCACTATCCATGATGGCATTCCCAAGATTACTTGTTGTAAAAGATAGTAAGTTATGTCCCCAGCATATAATCTCTATGGTGCATGTAATGTGTACGTAGCACTATATACGTGCATACCTCTCAACTGTCCAGATTTTCACAGAATGTCCAGAATTTTGCCTCATATTTTTGGTCTGTTCCTCATACAATTTGTGGTTTTCTGGCAAGTCATTGAAGATTGAAACCACTAAATAATGACATACATTTGAATTTCAGATGTCATATCCTTCAGAAAATGCATGCTAATACACATCCTGTTATTCTAATAACTTTCTGAGTTTATAAGAACAATATTTAAAAAAAAGTCCCTATTTTTTGCCTTTGTCCCCCCATTACTTTATACTTTGTCCAGATTTCTTGCACTGAGAGGTTTAGAGGTATGACAAGTGGATACATAGGGTTACTTTTACTAATCTATTGGCAACTGTGTATGTGTTTCTGCAATGCATATCACCTGTGGCTGTCTTTACTGTGTAGATGCAATGGTTATACACTTTTGTGTGCCTCTTCCACCCTGATAACTCCCCCTTTGCCAACCTAGTTGCAGCCGCTACAGATGTCATCCACCTTACAAGCACAGTTACATAGTTTCTAACATAAAGGCACTGTGGTGCATGCAATAGTCATATCATTGTTTACTGTGCATAAATAGATAGGTGGGCCATCTAATATGGGGAGTGTCAACTCTGTTTGCTTGTGTGTTTCAATGCATGTCCCCATGCAGCAGTGTGTGTCTGTTTTAGGTGGCTCTACCATGTTAAAGGCCACTGAACCCTCAATTGGCAACCCTAACAGCCCCTGCAATTGTCACCCACTTGAATAGTACTGTCAGACAGTGCAACACTACATTACCTTTGTGGTGTTTCTGTTGTATCTAGCAGTATTGTTTGTAAAACTGGGCTGGTAGAGGTTCTGTTATCATCAAGGGAAGGTCATGAATGTGTGTGCATGTGTGTGTATGTATGTATGTATGCATGTACCAGCATGCTTCTCAACCACTCACAGAACAACATCTGGTTAAAGCTATATGGGAAGCTGGGGCAAACATCATTGTCTGAGCACACCCTTCACATATTGCTGTGTCTCACATGGGAAATAGATAACAGAACAGGTCATACATGTGAATGCACCTTACAGAGGGTATGTGTTGTTACATGACAATATCTGTCATTAATCCGCAATGTCAGTCTGTCATAGTTTTCCAAAACATTGGCCAGAAAACCACAGGTTTATGACAGATGGAAAGAAATTATGTGTCAGACATCAGGACAACCTGCAGACACATGCAGAGGGCTAAAGTATGGCCACCATCTGTACCCATACCTCCCAAGCTCTTACAGCACAAAGTGTTTACAAATCCATAAATAATGGGGTGAAAAATGTCACATAATAGGGACACTTGTCAAATATTGCTCCTACAAACATATATAGGTGATAAAATAACAGGTTTTGCATTAGCATAGATAGTCTGAAATGTATGATGTCTGCAACTCATAATGTCTGCCATTATTTGTTGACATCAACCCACAATGATTTGGCAATGGCTTGCCAGAAAAACACAGGTTGATGGAAAAATGGACCACAAATATGAGGCAAGAATCTGGACATTCTGTGGAAATCTGTGCAGATTGCAGTCCATAAATGGCAAGGTGTAACCTGTGACAACAACCAAAACAGGAAAAAGGTCCCAAGACTGTAGGACAAGAAACATGTCATACAGTTCTGTAGTGATTGCATAGAGCAGTTAATGCACATCAGAATCACCTTACTGTTATGAGTAATACTGTAAGCTAAGGTAATGTCACACAAAGAAGGTGTCATAGTAGCAGACCAGAGGAAATCCGGTGTGTTGCACTTGGTGTAGGCATGCTATGTGCTGCCAACTGTCACATTACTACAACTTGTGTCCCACACTCCACATTTGATAATGTCACACACACATTGTGACTCTGTAACTACCTGGTACCCACAAAATAGGTGAATCTTTTGGGGTTAAAGTAATGGCTAAGCTTGTGTGTGACCTAGTGCCAGTACTCATGTAACCTCCTCTGTGTGTATGAGCCTGTGGTACTACGGAACAGCCTGACATGTATGAAAGCTAGCTGGCTGTGTCAAGGGGTATGTATGCAAGGTCACTCTGTCTGCCCCAGTATCCCTCACACACTATTGCATGCATACATACCTGGTAAACATGTACATATACAGCTGCATCTAGGCTATTAAAAGGTCACCGTGTTTCTACTCTGCCATACTCATCATGGCCCACAGCCTGCAGGCACTCAGAAACTTGGAACATAAGCAGAATACAATATATGAGACTACAGTCCATCAGCAGTACTAACAGCAATAATGCATCATGGGTATAAAAGGTACACACACTTTGATGTGTACTCATAACAGTTGCCAGCAGACAGCACTTTACACAGCATTACATTACCACACTGTACTATATTCACACTGTGCATCAGACCCATATTAGTATGTCCCTGGATTGATGGTTTGGATAACACGGATATGGCATAGGTATCATCACATCCACAGGGTGTGGTGTAGGTTTGCCAGAGGCCTAGGCTGGGCCATACAGTTGACACTGTGTGTGTGTGTGTGTGTGTGTGTGTGTGTGTGTGTGTGTGTGTGTGTGTGTGTGTGTGTGTATCTGGAGGGGGGTTACTTAACTGGGTCATGCAGAGGAGCTGTGTGTATCTGGTGGTGACCTGCCTGTGATAGAGATGTGTGACTGTATGTATACACACAGTCAAGCCATGTGGTTGCCCTGCACAGAGGTATTTTGGACAGCTATGGACTGTACAAGGCAGGATGGACAGTTCACCATCTCTGGCCATGGACACGGGAACTGGTTGTGCCAGGAGTCTCACTGGCACCACCAGGCCCAAGGCCAGATGCAGTACTACTCCCTGATGGTGACTGCTGTCTGCTGGATCCATGTCCCTAATGGGACTGGCCAGGACCATGTACCCATGGCCTGCTCCATTGTGGTGTGGACAGCACCCTCCCTTCAGTAGTGCTGGTGGTAATGCCACTACAGGAGTGTGAATGTGCATGGCCACGTGGACTCCCAGCTGATCTTGTTGCTGACCTACGTCCACATGGCCGATGCTTGAATCCCACCACATGCTCAAGCACAGAAATTGTACGGTCAAGCAATAACAATGTCTCACCTCACCGTCTATCCACAACAGAACTATAATAACGTGTGGCATCAGCAAGGCCATGGAGGTTCATAGGTTCATAGGTTCATAGATTAGTACTAAGCTAACTGCCCTTGTGAGCCATTTTAAGCTTAGCCAATTATCCCTTGTGAGACTCAAACCCTGCACCTTGTGTTTATAAGGCAAACACCTTAACCATTAAGCCATCATGCATGATAGGAAGTGTTCCATTCATGACCCTGAGAATCTGTCTGGTGTTGAATTCAGAATGTGCCTGTGCATCCATGATGGATAAAAACATGTGCCTGGTGACCTGCTGTGACACTTGTGACAGGTGCTTGATGGGCAGCAGTCCTCCTTTGAGCACCCCTGTCCATCCACCTGTGTGGGACCTCACCTGCTCCCTGGCTATGGCTAGTGTCTACACTCACACATGCCATAGTCACCGCACTAGCCTGTTCCAAGCCACCACTCTCCAACTGTCCATTATCTATGTCCACTGTGGACTGGATATGTGGGGGCATACTGACTGTGTGCAGGGACATTGTGGGTGAAAGTGGGATGCCAACCAATGGCACAGATTCAGCCCCTGACAACTTCATCTGTGCTTCATTATCACCAACATCATCATCAGAGTCTGCTAAGACACTGACATCAGGTTGTGAGGGGGAGAGACCACAACCCCCATGTTCACCTGTGCAGGGAAGACAACATATGTAAATTAATACCTGCACTATAATGTTTGCTGATACACAGACACACACACACACACACACACACACACACACACACACACACACACACACACACACACACACACACACACAAACATCCCCCCCTGGTGAGTGACCTGGACTGGCCTTGTTGTCAGCTTGGATATGTGTCACACACATTCCCCCTGTAGGGGAATGGGCACCCTGTACACCAGGCAGAGTAGGTACCTACACCTTTGCAGGTGAAACAAGGTTGACTGAATGGTTGATGGCACATACCCCTTTGGGATACCACTGTGTCCTTTGTGGATGGGGATATCAGCTGCTGCCTTTCATACACATGGGCTAACGTGGCCTTGGGATATGGCTGATCAGGGCCCACAGCCTAGTACCTGGTATGGTACATGGAATAGCATTAGTGGCCTGTCTGCTGTGGCAGACTGTGTTGTTATGTGTCCGCACACATCAGTGCCATCAATTGATGGTTGGGCAGCGTTACTGTACCATGTATGCAAGCCTACACACTACATATAGGTGAGTGCTCCTACATGTGCATGTGGACATTCCAGGAACATCTGAGTTACACAATAACTGAGATCAGTGTATATGTGCTGTAGGGTGACCTCCTCATAGGTGTCTGACATCTTCAGCACCCAGATGTTTGTGGAATGAATGCATGTGCCTGAGAGATGTAAACTCCACTGCCAGACAAATGTGTATTTCTGTACACCAGTTGAACAATACATGATGTTTGTCTATATAGTTTGGCGAATGTGTCTGTGGCATGCCAGACCCCTGGGGGCACAGTGATGGTACCTGGGTATCTTTTACTGTATCCATTCCCTTACAGTGTATGCTCATTATGTACACACTGCTGCTGAATCAGTGCCAGCATCGAACCACTACTACTACCTATGCCTTGGTGTCCTGCTGCAGGGATCACAAGGTATGCTAGACATATATGTGAGGCAATCAGATACAGGTGTGGAGGACATACTTACATAGGCAGAGTATGTCAGGAATAGTCAAGGAGACATGGACAATCTGTGGAATAACCTATATGACAGTGTCAGACTGAGGGGCTCAATGACAGTACATGATGTGATATGCCATATGTATCTGGCAGTACATACTATCAGTGTGTCACCCCTGCACTGGCCTAATCATCAGGGAGCCTAAATACTCACCACTACCACCAGTGAGGGATGTACACAAAGGCAAGATGGCATGTACATGCACATTAAAGTTCAATTACCCTTCAGAGCACACAGGGATCACAGTCAGTGTGGGGATCATTCCTCCCTCTCTCTCCACAACCCCAATAACACTCCACATTGGCACACCTATGAGCGTAACATCTCAGCAGAGTAGTCAGTCCAAAACATCTGTCACCCCGTCTGTTCGACCAGTACTTCGGATCCCTGGCCAAGTAACTGACACATACACTTTGCTATTTGAGTTTTAAATCACACACACACACACACACACACACACACACACACCCACACACACACACACACACACACACAC
This sequence comes from Protopterus annectens, assembly GCF_019279795.1. Lineage (NCBI taxonomy): Eukaryota > Metazoa > Chordata > Ceratodontiformes > Protopteridae > Protopterus > Protopterus annectens. The sequence goes on from NC_056729.1 coordinate 843,292,951, forward strand.
ACACACACACACACACACACACACACACACACACACAAACACACACACACACAGACACTCCTGTTAAAGTCTGGCACAACTTTGCTACCTATGGGCCCTTCAGCCCATACTTTAAGGTAGTTCTGACTGCCACAATCCATCTCTGTAACAATTACTGTAAGGCCCTCAACAAAGGGTGGCAAATCTTACTGTGTGATGAGCCTATTAGCAAAATGGTAAGTGTCACAAAGACCAAGGCTATTGGATTGAGCTATACAGTGTCACCATGTGCATATGCAAGTACTCTAATAGCTTACTTACTGCAATACAGACCTGACACAATGACAAGGTGTAACAATATGTGATAATAACTATTAAAGGAACAAGAGAATACTCTATCAATGCAGTAACTACACAGTTCAGACTCACAGGGATTCATATCTGACAATATTGCATGACAGTCTGCAATACATACAGGAAATGTGTAATGTTCTAGGTGCATAAGGTTCTTACAGCTCAGATACTGTAGAGGTACATTGGTGTTATTGTAGTGTACAGAGTTCTGGGTTCAAGACTTAGATGATACTAGGCTATTGGCCCAGATGTCCTCATAAGGCTAGTCTAGATGTTTGCCCATGTCCATTCAGAGTCAGCACCTGCTTCCCCTGTCCAGGGATCCCAGGGGTGTCTTTTGTGTTTCCCATGCAGTCATCCAGCTTCCTCTGACAAAAGGCTAGAAAGGTACTCTGCTAGACATGGGCAAGGAGTGTATCTTACAGACAGTGTATTGTTTGAGACACAAATCTATCCTTCCAACAAATACTATTCATGTCGCAGACCATGTGAGGGCCTTGTGTGCAGGTTGAGCAAGTACGGTTTGTCTTACAGATATGCATACACTCCTGCAAGGCTGGTTTTGGAATGGCCTTGTTACCCAGACACACATCACCTATGATCAGTCTGTATGACACTGTGTAGAGTGACAGGGCTTTCAGCCTACCTATATAGGATAGGTGTTGCAGACCCTAGATTTTCCTGGTCAGGAATGTCTGTGGTCTCTGCAACTGCCTCATGTGGTTGGCAAATTACATGCCAAATGAGCCATTCTACTCAGTAATGGGTCTGATAATGGAGGATTACAGGGATGCTATGGCCTTGTGATTCCTGGATGACATACCCTTATTTGTGAAGTGGGTCATGTAGACAGCCTTCCTTACAATGGTGCCAGCGCTGTGGGAAACTATCAGGTTGCTATCAACCCTAGCGTACAGGTCTCCTCATGCCTGATTGCATGCTCAGTACATAGTTATTACTGTCATAACTAGTGTGGATGACATCTACCACAACAGGGATAATGATGCAGTCCCTGGCATTCAGTTTGAGGCAATGCTTCTGGCACCAGTCATTAATTTGGGTAAGAGCCTCCTGGAGGATGCTCAAATCACTAGGGAGATCTAAGACAGTGGCCAGTTTACAGTCATCTGTAAACCTGGTCATCCACAGACCACTGGTTTTGTCTTGCACCTCAGAACACTATATCCCAAATAGTAGAGGCCCCCAGACAGATCCTTGGGGTACACCATTCTTTATGGGTCTACTACTAGGGATGGCTTCCAATACTTTAACTGAGTGGGTACTATCGTTGAAACACCTACCCATCTGGTAACATACAGGTTGATGTCTAACTGTGTAGGCTTATGTATTATGGCTGACTGGGGATTATTGTCAGAGGCTTTGGCTAGGTGAAGGTAGGTAGTGTGCACCATCTTCCCTGTGTCCATGTCTTTGTTGACTGCTTCAAAGCAGTCATCGAGGATTAATAGGCCTGATCTCCCTTTGACAACACCAAACTATTTTAGCACAAGCATTTTGAGGTTGCTGATGTCCCCTGTTTATAAGGTCCTTGATAATGCCTTCCATGGTCTTTCAGATCAGGCTAGTTAGGCTGATGTGCATATGATTGGCTTGGTCAGTGGATGCTCCACCTTTGTGTAGAGGGTTGACAGTGGCTGTCCTCCATGCAGATTTGATAACACTGGTGCTCATGCTTTGGTTGACTACAGTGTGTAATGGAGATGCGAGTTTATGCCTGTGTTCATGTAGGATGCAGCCAGGGTTGTAATCAGGTCCCAAGGAGACTTCAGTTTGTTGCCCTTGAGAGGGCATTATGGACCTGCTTCCTGATGATGAGGAGAGGGGGGCAGGTGCTGTGCATGTCCTTCTTTACCGATGGGAGAACAGGGGGTGAGGTTTTCACTTACCTGTCTGCAGCAGGTAGGCTATAGCTCAGTCTTATCTGTATGTGGTATTATTGACCACCAGTACAGATCAGATTTTAGTGTTGCTCTGAGATTGCAGACATATGTGTGGAAGGCCTTGTGATTGGCCACAGAGGTCTATTCCTGCTTCTTTCCAGCCCCTGCTATCAAGCACGCTTTAACGTGCTTTAGCGCGAATTAGCGAGGAGTTGCCACTAGAGCAGCATCGGGCAGCGCCGGTTAAACAAGGTTAAACTCTTTCTGGCTCCAGAAAGTCTGTTCTTCAATTTTTCCCTTAGAACTGCTCTGTTAGGAACCTAAACAGTTTACACCTTCACTAAAAAGTGCAGCACTTGTTCCAAATAGCTTTTTCTTCTCAAAAAGCTCAGCACTTGTCTTATAAGCATACCTCTTGTCTTATAAGCATCCTCTTTGCAGGTCAAGCACTCCTATATTATACAAATCTCTCACTAGCAAAACCCCCCAGGAGTGCCCACTTCCCTGCTAAGCCCACTACTTTTCTGTCTCATACCAACTCATAATTCTTTCTAGCATGTCGAAGGGTCAGATGCTGGCGTCCTCTCCTGCCCAATTGGTGAATCTGGGAATTCTGAGACAATGTTACAATTGCCTCATGTACACGGACAACCCTCTCCTCCTCCCACGTAGTACTAACACTTGTGAGAGATGCAGCTATTTAGCCAGACTGGAGGCTGAGCTCTCTCAACTCAGGACTGGCAAGACCAGGCAGGAGGAGAAGGCAACTACACACACCACAATACCAGTCTCACATAACTCAACCACACCACTGAATCAAACACATAAAAACACTAAGACATACTCTGAGTAAAAATTTACCTAAACAGCAGAGGCCTCCAAAGCAGACACCCAAGCAACTGCAAACTCAATACACCACACAAACAACACATAAACAACAAAATCAGTGTGCAAAGCAGTCACTGCCCTTAAGGCCAAATACAACACCAAACATACTTGTCATAGGTGACTCCATAGTCAGACACACTGACATCCCGCTCACCAGACTGAGTAAGGAAAAGGTCACAGTAAGCTGCCTGTTGGGCGCTAGAATCCACCACATAACGCAAGCACTCAGGTCTCTCAACAGCAGGTACAAGTACGACTCAGTCATTGTCCATGCTGGTGTCAATGACCTGAGACGTACCTCCTTGGACTACATGAAAAGAGACATTGAGGAGCTCTCTGATTATGTAGCCCAGGCAGGTATGACCCTGACCTTGTGCAGTATCCTACCTTCACCTAGAATGATGCCACAATACGGTGATAAGATGATCAGCTTTAATAATTGGCTTAAATTCTGGTGTCATTCAAAGGGGATCCAATGTCTGTCTGCCTGGGATGACATGCTGGACAAGCTACGCTGCTTCGCAAGGGATGGCTTGCACCTGTCACCCCTAGGCTTCCGGATATTGGCAAAGGCTCTTGCCACCCCCATAGTGCCTTTTTTGGGCAAGGCTCAAATTCTAAACCTACCACCCTAGAACACAAAAAAGGAAAAAAACTAAGGGTAATGCTGCTCAATGCCAGAAGTCTCAATCTCAAGATGCACGCACTCGAGGCCCTTCTCAGTATGGAGAACATCAATGTCTGTGCTGTGACAGAAACCTGGTTCAAGGCTCCTGAGAGCACCCCAGCACTATCAGGTTTCACGTCATATCATGCGTTCTGGCCCCAAAATCCGGACAACACCAAGAAAGGAGGGGGGGTGTCCATATTCATAAAGGACACCCACACCTCAAGGTTGGTGGCAACGCACGATGCATCGGAGACCATCCAGGTGCAATTAACCATAGGCAAGACTGCTCTGCAATTTGTAGCATGTTACAGGCCACCCTCTCAAACTCAGGAGCCTCACAAGGCCTTCCTGAAAACATTGGAGGGGATAAATGTATCTCCAAACACCATCATACTAGGTGACTTCAACTACCCTAATATAGATTGGGAACACTACTCAAGCCCAAACACTCTAGCCCAAAGGTTCCTGGAGTTCATAAACTCAAATGCCATGGAACAACTAGTCACCATCCCCACAAGAGGAGAAAACATACTTGATCTCATCATCACGAACATGGGATCACAATGTTCAACACCGGAAGTATACCCCTCACTGGTGAGATCAGATCATAAACTAATCTCGCTGGAGGTCCTCATCCGCCCCACCTGAAATAAAAAAGACCACAGTGAAAGACTTCTCAAAAGCCGACTTCACACTTCTAAAAACTAGTGTGGTCTCCTTTAAGGCCCCTGAGCCAGTGGTAAACATTACTCAAACCGCTGAATCACTTACAAATGCCTTCTACCAGCACCTACAGGACTGCATGGATCAGGCAATCCCAAACAAAACTAAGACTCTTTGTACCAAAGGCAAGCGTCCAGTCTGGTGGACCCCAGCCATAAACAAGCTCTACAACAAAAGGAGGAAGCTACTACAAGATAGAGCAAAATCCTTGAAAGGTAAGACACCTTTGAAGATTATAAGTAAAAAACTAAGAGCTCTCATAAAATCATCCAAGGCAAATTTTGAGAGAAAAATCGCCAAGGACTCAAAAGACAATCATAAGGCCTTCTATAGCTATGTTAGAAACCTAGGAGGAAACTCCCAGATATGCTCAGAATTAGTTCAAAATGATGTGAAGATTACTGAACCTACACACATTGCCAACATACTGGCTGACAGGTTCATTGCAAACTTCTCCCCCCCTCCCCCCCAAAAGGAGAGATATCTATACCAGAGGATTGTAGCCCCCCAAACATCTCCAACACCCAGGTGAGAACTGCTCTCTCCAGGGCAAAAAACACAGCATCCATGCAACCGGATGGTGTCCCTGGCTGTGTGCTACACAAACTCAATGAGGAATTAAACCCGCAAATAGGACAGCTGTTTAATCTTAGCCTCACCTTAGGATACGTACCCAAGGAGTGGCGCACGGTGACTGTGGTCCCACTTCACAAGGGCGGTGCCTCCACCGACCCTGGAAATTACCGTCCCATTAGCTTGACAAGCCTTATCTGCAAAGCCATGGAGAGGATCATAATGGAACTCATAAATAAAGACATAGGGAACTTGCAGACTTTGGATCCAACCCAGTTTGCCTTTGTCAAAAGCAGATCATGCCTTTTAAACTTGGTTGACTTTTTCGAGACAGTCACCAAGGCCATTGATGAGGGAAAGGCAGTCCATACAGCCTACCTCGACCTAGCAAAGGCCTTTGACACAATACCCCACTCAGGTATCATCGAAAAACTCATCAGCTTGAATGTAAACCCATACATCACAAGATGGGTTGTAAACTGGCTAAGTGACAGAACCCACAGGGTCAGAGTTGCTGGAGCCTTGTCAGACTCAAAGCCTGTCACAAATGGTGTCCCACAGGGCTCAGTCCTGGGTCCACTCTTGTTCGGCATCTACTTTTCTGAAGTACAAGCAAACACAGGAGGGTTATGGCTGACAAAGTTTGCAGATGACTGCAAACTGGGCGCCATAGTCGAAAACACATCTGACACACATATCCTACAGAAGGGCCTCACAGAAATGGATAACTTGTGCCAGAGCCATGGTCTAAAGTTAAACGCCAAGAAATGCATAGTCATACCCTTCGGGAAAAACAAGGTTACCCCTAGCTACCATATAGGTGGCAATCCACTGAGCACAGAAGAAGTCATCAGGGATCCGGGGACCCAGGTTGACAGTAGCCTTTCGTTTGACCACTCATGTTGCTAAAGTAGTTAGGAAAACCTTCTACATTGCCCACCTGATCATGAAGGGATTCACATCTAGATCAAGGGAGGTCATCGTCCCCCTGTACTCATCACTCATTAGACCTATGATTGAGTACAATGCCCCATTTGGAATGTATCTGACCCGACACCTGCAGCAACTGGAAAGGCCCCAAGAGTTCCTCAACAAAAGGATAAAGGGTCTCAAAAATATGTCTTATGCTGCCCGACTGAAAGAACTCCAGCTCTATTCAGTCTCATACTGCTTGCTCAGAGGTGACCTGTGCCTGACATATAAGGCCATGTCAAACCCAGATTTGATGAATATGCTTCACCTCAAAAAATCTAGATCCCTCAGAACCACAAGGGCGGGAGACTTAAACCTTGACACGGTTATTAATAGAACATGCTGGAGGGACAGATTCATCACCCAGAAACTCCCTATGCTGTGGAACAAAATCCCGGTACATGTGAGGCAGAGCACCTCGCTGGCCTTGTTCAAGAGGAATCTTGACCAATGGATGGGAGATCGCAGATATACCCCAGGGATTACTTCAGTGTCACTGCTTGACAGAGGCACAGCAAAATAATAGGCATAGTTTTATTCAAACTAAAGGGGTGGCGAAAGCCACATAACTATGGGCTAGGCTTATAAATGCCCTTGGGCAGATAGCCTAGTATGAACCTATGAACCTATGGATGTGTCCAATTTGCCGTCAAAGTTAGCCTTAGAATAATTCACCTGTGAGCGTATTTGCTTGTTCAAACAAAGGTGAAATTGTTTCCAGTTTGGCACCTACTCCTTCTTGGCCCTGTACAAACAATATTTCCACCTATTATGTGGTTTATGTATTGCTGCTGTCCACCACAGAGGATTAATCTACCTTGGGGGAGATGATTTTGTCCAGTCAGGTATTCCTGAATCCATACAGCTATGTAGGCTCTCATATAGATGTTTGGGGTAGGCTTGGACACAAAGTCATGACACAGTTAAACACTTTTCCAATTTCAAGCTAGTAATTATGATCAAACTAGTAACTAGTTATGTTTTAAGGCAATGCGAAACCCTGTTGTTGTAGACATATATGGCTGTTTGATGCACTGAAACTCAGGTTGCACATTTGTAAAACAAGTACAGTATATTTGCCTGACATTTTGCAATTCATGTCTGTATGATTGAGACTTCCAGCTACTACTATTACTACATACATGTGCACAGGTAATACTTGATATACATTTCTGTTCTCTGTCAGTATGGGCACTCTGTGTTTACACTCTTGCAGCTCAGTCATACCTCTCAACCTGTTAGGGCAAGACATCTGGGCAAAGGCATACATAAATGGGGGGCAAACACCCATAGAGACAGTTTAGAAATATTGCTGTAACACACTGAAACAGTTGATAGCAAAGTAGGTTTTGCATTCACAGGAATACTCTGAAGGATATGACATCTGACATTCAAATATATTTACTGATTTGCCAGTCAAAACACAACTCTATGAGAAAATGACTACAAATATGAAGCAAACGTGGTCAATCTGCAAAACTCCGGACAGCTGAAAGGTATGAGCTCAGTATATAACATACAGGTCAACACACACTTCTGAGCCAGTTGTTTACTATGCACATACCCTATACAGTTCTCTTACATTTGTAAGACATGCATATGTATCATAGTAGCATTCACATATGAATATTTACATCCCAGGAAGCTGGCCTGTCAGTATCACAGTCAGTACTGTACAACACACACTCCAGTAGCAGTCATATGTGAGCTGATCTTTGCTGAGGTGACTCATGGGCCAGAGCTGTGCTGTATGTCACTGCAGACAGAGCCAGCAGGGATGGCCATAGGTGCTGGACAACAACATGTCAGTCCAGCAAGTCTTGTTGAGACCTATTTTATTTACCATTATTGCATCCCCTTCTGCATTCCATTACATGCTTAACTGTTTGACATACCTGTTATAGTGTTGTAGAGTTTTCTCAGAGTAATCCAGAAGTGTTGCATTCTCTATTCTCAGTCTGTCTTTGCATAGACAGGTTCAGACCTGCTTTGTGTAGGCATCAGCGTGCCTTTTGTAGGTAATGCTCATGAGTGGGTGATGCCCTGTGCACCAATTGGTGTCTCCCACTTGCTACTTGCATCCAGAACAGCTGTGTTGTCTTTCCATTAGCCAATGACCTGGCAACACAGTGGTATAATTATGCCCTTCATATGGGCCCTGCCCCTTTTCCTTGCCTGTGAGGAGGACATTATTTAGGTGTGGGAGTTACCGCATCACAGAGGGTAGGTGGAAATACTGTCCATTGTTTGGATTGATGTGCTATGTCCACAGTTTTGCTTGCTATGTGTACATACCTGTCAACCTCTTAGCACAAGAAATGTGGAGAAAGCCCAACAAAATGGGGGACAAAGTTCCAAAATTAGGGACAGATTGTAAGTATTGCTATTATACAGTTAGAAACTTGCTAGATTAATGGTTTGTCTGGACATGCATTTTCTGAGTGATTTGAAGTCTGACCCTGATATGTATATGACATACCTCTCAACTGTCAAGATTTTTGCCCGGATGTCCAGAGGTTTGCCTATTACGTTTGGTCTGTTCCTCATACAATTGTTTTTTTTTTGGAAAACCACTAGGATGATCTGAGGGTTGAAGTCACTAAATAATGACATCCATTTGTTTTTCACACTTCATATCCTTCAGAAATGTTATGTTAAAACAAACCCTGTCACTCCTGCAACTTTTTCAGTTTATAACACCAATATTTAAAACATGTCCCTATTTTTGGGCTTCTGTCCCCCAAGTATGTCAGGCAATTTCCAGATTTCTTGCACTAAGAGGTTGGGAGGATTGATATATCATTATTTAGTGACTTCACTCCTGATATCATCCCAGTGATTTAGCAGAATCCCAGAAATGTTATGAGGAAGAGGCCATAAATATGGGTCCAATCCCTGGACATTCTGTGGAAATCTGTACAGTTGAGAGGTATGTATGTCTGGCCATTGTTAACAGACTTTCAAGACTGTGTAAAAGTGTAGTGTGTAAATGTCTGTTGGGCTGAGTAGGGAGAGGGGCAGATGTGAGTGTCATACATCCATTTCTATCTGACTGTATGCTGCTACAATTGCTCATGGTCTAGCAGCTGTGTATGTTTATAGGGGTATACTGAGATATGTTCTTTAGAACCTCAGGATTCCAAGTACAGTGGGAATTGGGGCAGTATATATAGGAGTAGTGTGTGATTGGCAATCAGGATATGTTAGTTGAAACAGTTGTTATACTGTAGAGGTCAGTTGGCTACTTAAATTTTATTGTGACTGTGGTGCAGATGGTTGTGGATAGACAATTTCTCAACAATGTATGTTTTCCCCTACAGTTACATTCCTGTAGTGCATGGTATATGTGCAAATGCATGAGGAATTCCCCAGAGCTGATTTGATGTAGTGCTGTGTTGGTCTGACTGTAGTTTGGATGGTACTGGGAGAACTGGTTTGCAGCTCTCAGTATTTTCTCTTCTGTTACATGACTGCAGTCATACCTCTCCACTGTCCAGATTTTCATAGACTGTCCAGATGTGTGGCTCATATTTTTGGTCTGTTCCCATAACTGCATTCACTGAAAAATAATAATCATTTCTGTTTGAGACTTGACATCTATCAGAAAATATATGTTAAAACAAACCATGATTCTCTAGCAACTTTCTAAACTTATAAAATCCATATTTGAAATATTTCCCTATTTTTTCGCCTTTGTCCCCTCACTTTGTCAGGCATTGTGCAGATGTCTTGCACTAAGAGGTTGAGCATATATATATCTATATCTATATCTATATCTCTCTCTCTTTATATATATATATATATATATATATATATATATATATATATATATATATATATATATTATATATATATATATATATATATATATATATTTATATATATGTATATATATACACATTACTAATTCCACAGGTTTTTCCCTAATGTTGGATGACCACCCTGCATGATATATTTACTCTAGCATTACTATTTTGAACAGCTCATGTACAGTAGTGGTAGCTTCGGTGACTGGAGTGCACAGGCTTCTGGGATCGAGACTTGGCAGTACTGATTATTTTGTTGATGGGCAGAACAAGGGCAGATTGTGACAGAGTAATTAAAGCACTTTTAAGCAGTTGTAAGCAGGTTTGCGTGATTTTGAGTGAAGCTAAGCAATGCTAAGAGATGCTTAAGTCCCCTTAGCTTTGCTTAGCAGTGCTTATTCCTGCTTAAACCCACTCTAATTTTAAATAAAGAAAAGAAAAAAATGGGTGATCAGAAAGTGGTGAAATAGGGGAAGGTAGGGGGTAAAATATTAGGAAAAGCAGCTAGGAATGTGCAGGATGGGTGTAGGAAAGGACCATAACTCTACATTTCTTCTGCAGCAACAGCTGTGACTGATGTGGGAAATTTGGAATTTACACCCTCACACCCCACAGGGAGGGGTGTTGGCAACATACATTTGTAGAGTAATTTGAGGGTAGATTGATTTACGTCACTGGACATGGATGTGAAATGTAAAGCTATGTATGGGGCAATATTTTTTTTGTGTGACAGATGCCCCCCTTTTTTTTTCTTTTTTAATATTGAGAGTGGGATTTTGAGGAAGGGCTGTAGGTATGTTTGGGGAGGTAGGTTGGGTAGGATAGGTTGCATTCACAGACAGATGAGACACACAAGACAGCAGACAGGGGTGGTATATGACACATAAATGGGGTAAACACCATGGACGGGGAGGGTGGTTGGGAATCAGAGGCCCATGAACCCTCAAATGGATATAGTGGGACTGAGATCCCCACCCATGGGCAGTCACCTCTACATTCTCACTGCCTTGAAGGTGGTTCTGCTGGGGGTTGGACAGCAGGGGCAGCCTGCCACTCGAGGTGTGCCAGGTGGCCCTCGATCTGGCTCAGCCATCCATCTAACTCTGAGCAGAAGGCACGGCCCACCAGACCTCAGAATATGTGGTGGCTGACAGGCTCCTCTCTGCTCCTGAACCCAGGAGGGAGATGGGCCCCATCCCCTGAGGTGGTTCCACCCAAAGGTGGTGCAGGTCCAGTGGAGGAGGATGTTCCAGGCTGGGTCCCAGACATGCTGGGGCCCGGTGCCATGGCCAGATGAGGCAAGACAGGCAGATCCACTGGGATCTGCCTTCCCGAACATGCTATGGTGTTGAGGTTTTCCAAAATATATTGGTTAGTCATGAACAAAACATTTCAAACTTAGTTATAACAGCATGCGTGGGTACTCCAATTACCCACAACAACAGGATTAAAACAGTTGCATAGTGGATCAACAGCAAGCATTGTAACAGCATGCCAGATACATTGACGGCAACAGGCCACCAACAATGATATTGGAACAAGGTATGTTAATATACAACCAATTAAATATATGAACAATAATAGAACACATATCCCAACAATAGGTTTTGAGAACACACCCATAGTATACAAATAATAATTATTGATGCAGATAAGGCATGGGGGAGAGAAAAAGTCCACTAACAACTGTATAGGCTTATATTTTCCACAACAGTACTGCCCAATACTCTACAGGTCTACTCTCATTTTACATCTACCTATGGCCCATAGCTTCTGTAGCACATACATAACTGCTAAACTGTCAACCTGCAATGGTATGGGACAAACTGTGACAACTATGGGTATATGACTAGCAGGAACTCCTGCATGTCAGATTTACATAGATGACAAAGATGAGGTACCCTGCACTGATGTTGTGTGAATCTGCTGCTGGCATACTTCACTCAGATTCCTATCTGTGTCCAAGGTTATTGGCAGCAGTGACCACTAGCCATGACAGCGTGACACTTGAGAGACATGTATCGAGAAGAGTGCATGGTGTATGTACCTATCCTGCTGTTATTTGCAGGTATGGGGTTGGACAGTGGGACAGTTGTATTAGAATACCCTTCATACAGCTACTACAAACATTTCTTTACCTGTAAGACCTGTGGAGAAAATATCTGTTAACACTATCTGACTGTTTTTACAAATATTCAAGATTTATTGAGTGTGTATATATATATATATATATATATATATATATATATATATATATATATATATATATATATATATATATATATATATATATATATATATATATATATATATATATATAGATGTATATATGTGTATATGTATATATATATATATATATATATATATATATATATATATATATATATACACACACACACACACACACACACACACACACACACACACACACACACACATACACACACACACACACACACACACACACACACACACACACACACATCTCAGTAAGACTCCCTTTATTCAAACCATGTCTGGGAGTGGAAAAATAAACAACAAAGCTATTTCTCATCACACTGAGCTACTGGGGAACTGTTGTGTTTTCTTTGATTGATTTCTGCCTAATACTCTCTTGATTAGACAGTCTGACCTTGTAATCCTGAGGTTCATGCATGACAGATAGTGTACTGTGTATTAATCCTTTGAAATAATACAATCGGGAAAGCAAAGGTTAACACAAGGCAATGCTGCAGGGGACACACTATAATACATTACACATTACTATTCAGGGTTCATATCTTAGTGCATAAAATATTTCATATTTCATTTATATCTTGTTTTACAGCTCCACAATCTACAGTTTTGCATATCAGCTGTTCTCAGATGAACCTCAGTTAATGCATGCTGTCAAAGCCATATTTGCTGTGAAGAGCCTGTACACATTCTATTTCTACAACAACATAAGAAAGTAAACACAACAGTTTGTGGTACGAACATTTATTTTAGTAACATGACACTGTGGCTTACTACTGCATATCCTGTAGATCAATATTAGTCTGACAAACTTTAATCAGTAGACACAGAACACACTATACCTACTGGCAGTAAACAATGTACTCCTTCTTATTTATTGCACTATATATTGCAAGAAAGATCTGTACTCACCAGCCTGTCAGTGCAGCCTTGACAGTCTGTCCGCATGGGCCTTCACATTGCTAGACCTCTCCGCTGCAGCTGTAGGGTGAAAAACAAACATTATGCATACCTGTCTATCACATAGGTTAGAATTTGATACAGCTATGGATGAGATACTTACAAACTACTGGAGCATTCTGTGCTCAAGCATTGTGGATTGACTGGGCCAAGAGCACCCCCTTCCTATGATTTAGGTTGGCATAATGATGCCATACCTACTCATCAGTTGGGGGGTTCCAGTGGTACTGGTGAGGTCACATGCCAGATTGTCCCAGGCCTCTGCTTTGTACTGTCAGCCCTGGTACTGGCCCTGCAGCAGTCTGTTGTCATGGTGTTCAACAAGGAGTCCAGCCATGACCCTGGACTCCAGAGTGCCCCAGAGCTGCACCCAAAAGCACACTCTGTCTCCAACACCTGACATGGTTCTTGCACAAATTGCACAAATCAAACTACAACAGGTTTTGGCTGTATTCCCATCTGTGCCGTATAAATAAGCCAATATTCCCACCCCTTGCTGTCATTGGACCATTTTGAAAATGGTGCACAAATCCGCTAAGCTGAGCTGAGCAGTGCTTAAAGGGGAACATGTTAAACAAATACACTTAGCTGAGCTGACTGCTACTTATAATTAATGTCTAAGCAATGCTAAAATCAGCTGAGCAGAGCTAAGCTCTGCTCAGTTTTCATTTAAGAAAATATTTCAGAATTGCAAATTAATTAAGCATTACTGACATATTATTAAGTGCATATGATTTACTTTACATGACGTCCCCCTATGTGCTTTCATTACATTACCCTGGGGTGTGACTATACTGTATGGGACACTGGCATTTACATGGGTGATTTCACAAGTTTTATCCATTGACACTTCCATTTTGGACCAGCTATACTCCCCTGATTAGCAAATATGAATTACTTCATAATTTAAAAATAAAAAGAATTTTAACAATGATTTCCCATATAAAAGTGAAGGTCCTGTCTTAGTACTCGAACAGAGAAAGTCGGAACCCTAACCACTACGCCATCATAACATTGAGGTTTTTTGACTATATATTTGTATTTAGCTCCCATGAGAAGTTTAACTAATGCTGAGCAGAGGGCTCTGATGTGCAAACCTGCTCAGCAACTCTTAAACTTCACTTATTACAGAAAAAAAATTAAGACAAGCACTTTAATTACATATATTAACACTAATAGAGATTTATATTTTGTAATGTACTACCTGTCATTCTATCAACTTTCTAAGTCTGTGTGTGCAATATCAGGATTGAAGTCACTAAATAATGGCAGACATTTCAGTTTCAGACTTCTAATCCTTTAGAAAATGTTTTGTTAATACAAACTGTGTTCCTCTATCAACTGTTTAAGTTTATGAGAGCTGTACTTAAAATATGTCCCTATTTTTGGATCTTTGTCCCCCCATTTGGTTGTCCTTTGTCCGGAGTTTGGCCACTAAGTGGTTTACAGGTATGGCTGTGTGTCTGAAGACACACTTGTAATGTAAAGTGAAAAGTGCCGCACAATACTTTCACAATGCAGGGGGTGTGTGACAGTACATGTCGCACACCTCCTGCATTGCTTCCCATTGACAATCATGCTTTCAGTGCCTGCAGACACTGAAAGCATTGTAAAGTGCCATACAGCATTTTTACAATGCAGTGAGTGTGTGACAGGTACCTGTCACACACCCCCTCCATTTATTTTGATTTCTAGTAACTCTTTCAGTGTCCACGAACACTATTTTAATTTTTTTAGCTGCTTTCAGTGTCTGCAGGCACTGACAGCACTGGTGTCCCTGGCTGTGTGCTCCACGAACTCAATGAGGAATTAAACACGCAGTTAGGACAGCTGTTTAATCTTAGCCTCACCTCAGGATACGTACCCAAGGAGTGGCACACGGCGACTGTGGTCCCACTTCACAAGGGCAGTGCCTCCACCGACCCCGGAAATTACCATCCCATTAGCTTGACAAGCCTTATCTGCAAAGCCATGGAGAGGATCATAATGGAACTCATAAATAAAGACATAGGGAACTTGCAGACTTTGGATCCAACCCAGTTTGGCTTTGTCAAAGGCAGATTATGCCTTTTAAACTTGGTTGACTTTTTCGAGACAGTCACCAAGGCCATTGATGAGGGAAAGGCAGTCCATACAGCCTACCTCGACCTGGCAAAGGCCTTCGACACAATACCCCACTCAGGTATCATCGAAAAACTCATCAGCTTGAATGTAAACCCATACATCACAAGATGGGTTGCAAACTGGCTAAGTGACAGAACCCACAGGGCCAGAGTTGCTGGAGCCATGTCAGACTCAAAGCCTGTCATAAGTGGTGTCCCACAGGGCTCAGTCCTGGGTCCACTCTTGTTCGGCATCTACTTTTCTGAAGTACAAGCAAACACAGGAGGGTTATGGCTGACAAAGTTTGCAGATGACTGCAAACTGGGCCATAGTCGAAAACACATCTGACACAGATATCCTTCAGAAGGGCCTCACAGAAACGGATAACTGGTGCCAGAGCCATGGCCTAAAGTTAAACGCCAAGAAATGCATAGTCATACCCTTCGGGAAAAACAAGGTTACCCCTAGCTACCATATAGGTGGCAATCCACTGAGCACAGAAGAAGTCATCAGGGATCTGGGGACCCAGGTTGACAGTAGCCTTTCGTTTGACACTCATGTTGCTAAAGTAGTTAGGAAAACCTTCTACATTGCCCACCTGATCGTGAAGGGATTCACATCTAGATCAAGGGAGGTCATCGTCCCCTGTACTCATCACTCATTAGACCTATGATTGAGTACAATGCCCCATTCAGAATGTATCTGACCCGACACCTGCAACAGCTGGAAAGGCCCCAAAAGTTCCTCACCAAAAGGATAAAGGGTCTCAAAAATATGTCTTATGCTGCCCGACTGAAAGAGCTCCAGCTCTATTCAGTCTCATACCGCTTGCTCAGAGGTGACCTGTGCCTGACATATAAGGCCATGTCAAACCCAGATTTGATGAATATGCTTCACCTCAAAAAATCTAGATCCCTCAGAACCACAAGGGTGGGAGACTTAAACCTTGACACGGTTATTAATAGAACATGCTGGAGGGACAGATTCATCACCCAGAGACTCCCTATGCTGTGGAACAAAATCCCAGTACATGTGAGGCAGAGCACCTCGCTGGCCTTGTTCAAGAGGAATCTTGACCAATGGATGGGAGATCGCAGATATACCCCAGGGATTACTTCAGTGTCACTGCTTGACAGAGGCACAGCAAAATAATAGGCATAGTTTTATTCAAACTAAAGGGGTGGCGAAAGCCACATAACTATGGGCTAGGTTTATAAATGCCCTTGGGCAGATAGCCTAGTATGAACCTATGAACCTATAAAAAGTGCTGTATGGCACTTTGAGAGTGCAGGGGACATGTTGGATCTGCGAGCACTACTGCAATATGCCCCTCTGCACTCATTCAGTGTTCGTGGCTGCAGATCCATTCTCAGTAGCGTACCTTCATGAATATATAAGGTGCACTGCTGAGACTGCTATGCGAATGCGAACACCATTTACTCCATGTAGGAATAACACTATTCCTACATGAGTTTATTGAATCCTGGGGCATGTCTAATGCTAAGTTATACTTTTTATGTTTAAGGCATTCTTGTTTAGCTGCATTCTTATTTAGCTACAAGTACTGTCAAATGACTGTTGGTGTAGGACTGCACTGGACTTTGTATTGGATTTCTTCATTTAACGTTTGCACAATTCTATTACTTATTTGTTTATTTATTTATTCATATTATATAAGATCTTGTTATATTTGAAATTTTCATTTAGCTCAATTTTTTTCTTGTAGTTTTAAACATTCCTGGCTATGATCAATTAGAAAAAACATAATTTTCCTTTACTTTATTTGAAACTAATCAAATATTGCTAAGTGATAGGAAGAAAGAGCAGAGGAACAGGATTTATTATTTATCTGCATTCTTATTTAGCTGAATTCTTATGTTGCTACAAGTGTATGTGAGACCACTGCTGGTGTGCGAATGCATTGGATTTTGGGATGAATTTATTAATTTAAGGTTTGAACACTTCCACTATTTTTTATATATTGCTTTTATTATATTACAATATGTTACATTTTGTTTTACTTTAAGGATTTTTTAACTTGGAACTTTAAAAGTTCTTGGCTAGGATGATTTATTTGTTTATTTGTTGGTTTCTTTGTTTGTTTGTTTGTTTTATTTACTGACATTTCATTACCAAGAAAGTTCGACTGGCTAGGAGCCCACTTTCAAAGGAGGCCTGGGAATTAAAGCTCCAAAGTATCACAAAACATTTTAGGAACATTAATTTTATAGTCTTTAAAAATAATACAAAAAAAACCCTACAGTTTAAGTAATTATACCAAATTAGACATTATATGAAAACCTTGGTTAAGAAAAGATGCAAGTTATATGATAATGTTTTAATAGTTAGAGAAATTTTAGCCAGCTTATAGTGAAATTAAAGGTAAGTTAGTATAATACAAACAGGAATTGCAACATAAAATGAGAGAAAACCAGGCGTATCATATATTTGGAGAGAAAACTAGGGGAGAGAAATTGATGGAAGAAAGTGAGTGAAGAAGGGAGAGTAAGGTATGAACAGGCATTTGTTCACGTTTAGGGATATAGTTTATCCTGGTTTTGGCTAGGAAGTCTTTCAGAATGATCTTGAAGGATGGCAGGGAGGGTATTGACCTAATGGATATAGATGAAAAATTCCAGGCCTTATCAACATGGCATGAGTACAGATAATGCCCAGCAGATGTTATAGGTTTGTGGACAGTGGAATTTTTGGTCATTGGATCATAACGACTGACTGTTATTTAGAAATGTCATTTAGACTGTCAGTAAGAAAAAGTAATTTTCAGTTTGCAAATTTCAAAGGAATTAAATCAAGTGAATTAGTAAGAAGAACTGAAACGTGATTTTTTTTATTTGCCTGCATTCAAATTTAACCGATTCTTGTTTAACTGCACATGCACTGAGACTACTGCTGGTGTGTGACTGCAGTGGGGCTTCCCATCCACCTGCTCCGTCCTGCTGTGCTTTTAAACTTGGTGGCTTTTGAGCTGTCTGCTCCTACTTGAATATTGAGTTTGGAAGCTCCACTCAGTCTCCTCAAGCCATTCTACAGGGAACTCAAAAACCAAAATGAAAAGATCTTCAACTTAGAGTATTAAAACTTAAGTTAGCCTCTGTCTCATATTATTCTGCTCACTTAATGCACACTGCAATATCCAGAGTATTAACCCCCCTTCCTCCATCTTGCCTTTAAAATATGTAACACCACACTACCAATCATTGGAGAACCTAGGAACTGTTTCTCAGGAATCATTGTGGAATTAGTGCTTATGTTTGGCTCCTGATGAGAGAAGAAGCTGAGTGACATTATTTCCTAACCTTTCTAGAGAATATTAAGCACTAAAAAGTCTGAAAATTGTTTCTTAGGATTCACCTTGGGATTAATGCTACTGCTTTGCATCTGGAGTTAGAAGGAGTAGAGGAATATTGATTCCTGATATTCTGTGACTGGGTAGTATGGATGAGACTTCACTTCACTGAATATTCTGCTTACAGATTTAGTGAGAATTTCTTCAAGGACTTTGTGTAGGTTGTTTGACTGTTGCACTGTAGGTTTTATACAAGGTATCGAGCAAGAGAAGACTATTTCAAATGTACTGAACCCATCAACATCTGGTTTAACAGTACTTCTCAGGAAGCAGTTTGGGAATAATAGTACTATCTTCCTTTTGGTGAGAGAAGGGAATACGGAGCTTTGATTCCTATTTGCATGCTGCTGTATTGACACGAGTACTGTCTCCACTAACAAACAGATGCTATCTCCAGTAATTAACTCCCACCTTATAGGCACTACTCCCCCTTCATATCACATTAGTGGCACCTGGAACTGTGGATTTCCTCTTTTCAACCATATCTGTAGACAGCTTCATTGAAATGGGCATCCTGAGACAATGTAACAATTGTCTCAAGTTTACTGACAGCCACCATCTAACACAACTGACACAGAGTGTGAGAGATGCAGTTATTTAATGCTGTTTGGAAGCAAAACTCTCACATGAAGACATTACAAGTAAAAAGCAGGTCGTCAGTATGACACAACAATGCATTAAACCTATCACACACAGAACAGACCAAACACATAGATCTGCATTAAGAACTAACCTGTCTGAACCCTAAAGGTCTCTCAAATGTAGCCTGAGAAATAAATACCTTTGGCATCCTGTCAAATACACATTAGCAGCATCCACCTCAAAGCATACATATAAGTCACAGAGTCTTAATTTTGAAAAGCCTTTAAGGCAAACCTGTACAAAATCCATCAACCTAGTCATAGGTGACTCCGTTGTGACACAGACCTATACACCACTCAAAAGGCTGTACCCAGAGAGGGTGACACTCAAGTGCCTATCAAATGCCAGGGTTTACCACATCACACAGGCACTCAAGTCCTTGCACAACAAATACATTTGTTAGTAAATAACTTGACACACACCTTCCAGGACAATATGAAGAGGGACACAATAGAACTCTTTGAATATGTGACCAAGGGAGGTAATGAACCTAGCCTTAAGCAGCATTTTATTTTCAAGAAGAATGATGCTTCAATATAAACAAAAGCTTATTGACTTCAACAATTGGCTTAGCATTTGTTGTCATTCAAAAGGGCTCAATATATATATATCAGTCTGGGATGAGATGTTAGACAGTCCTGGCTGCTTTGACAGGGATGGCCTGCTCCTATACCCCACAATGCTTTTGCATATTAGCTAAAACCTTGACCACCTCCTATACTGCCTTTTTCAGTCAACATCAGTCCTCAAAAGTTTCCAGGATAAAAACAGAATCGAGATCACATAAAACTGTTGCTGTTCAATGTTAGGAAATTTATCAAATGAAACTTCACTCCCTTCAAGCATTCATTACTCTGGAAAAGCATGGATGCATGCTTCATCACAGAGATATGTTTCAAGACCATTGAGAGCACCCCATCAGCACAAGTATCAGTGCCTACCAGATGTCCAGCACCCTAGATTAATGCACTTAAGGTAGAGGTGTCTCAATATTTGTTTAAAAAAAAAAAAAAAAACTACACCTCCAGACTACTTTGATCTGGAACACCACCATGCCCAGCTAACCATTAACAAGACTCAATATCAAATCATGCCTCATGATAGGGCACTCTTTATGTCCTCCTCAACTCATAACTCCTACCTAACTAGTACAGAGTCCTCATGCATAACTGGGAGATGTATATATTTATATATATCTTCTAACATGTATGTCCAGAAATTTCTGGACTTCATTAATACAAGTATTCTGGACCAGATAGTCTGCACCCCAGTCAGGGGTGATAAAACTTTGACTTGGTTCTCACCAATATATAAAACAACTCTGTTCCTAATCAATTTTAACTCCCTCCCTGGTCATATTGGAACACAAATCAGTCACATTCACCATAAAACTAAAGCCAGAAGCATTGTCCAGTAAATTGGTATTAAGAAATTATATAAAAGCTAATCTACTGAAACTGAGAGATGACTTGGCTAAATTCAATATCTCCTTCAAGCATGAAGACCCCACTGCTTATGTGGACTCTTTTACTACAAATGTCATGCTTATGTGAATAGCTGCCTGCAAAGAGACATCTGTCCCACTCTGAACTAAATGCTATGCCAAATTCCAAAATAAATCTCTGTGGTAGAAACCTAATGTAAACAGACTCAATAATAAAAGAAGAATAAAATTACACACAAAATAAAAGTAACTCTTGAGATGCAAAAAAGTCTCTTGTTAAACTTAACAGGGAGCTTTGACACTGATAAAATCAGCCAAAAGAATTAAAAATGGTTACACAGGCAAAGGAAAACCACAAAGCCTTATTTAGCTATATTGGAAACCTTACAAACATTTCCAGTACTGCTCATACCTAATAGTAAATTATATCACATACATGGACCCAGAGGCAAGAGCCCATCTACTAGCAGATAAATTTATACCCTCCCCCATACATTCTCAGAACTCATAACTACATCAAGAATCCCCTCAAACCTTCCATAAATTAATCCTCAAGACACAATCCAAGGACAAGGACACTGCTTCTGTGGTTCTGGATAACATGCTGGGCTGCTTACTGGCCAGCCTGAAATAAGACCTGTTAGATCCACCACAGAGGCTATTCAATGTCAGCCTCCAAACAGTCTTTGAGCCAGCCAAGTAGAAGACATCAACTGGAAATTATAGAACCATATGTCTGACCAGCCTCATCATTACAAAATTAATAAATGTGAACTTAGGTGACATACAGATTGACCCAAGCCAGTTTGATTTTGTTAAGAGCAGAGCCTGTCTACTTAACCAGGTTGACTTCATTGAGAAAGTTACTTAATCAAAGGATGTGAGCAGATCAGTACACATTGCATATCTAGATCTCAAAAAGCCTTTCAACACCATCCCACACTCAGGTAAAATAGACAAATTAACAGAGATAAATTTTAGTCATTATGAAACTTATTGGATAGCAAACTGGATCATAAATATAACCCAGAAGAATAGTGTGGGTTGCTCTACCTTCTAAAAATCC
This sequence comes from Protopterus annectens, assembly GCF_019279795.1. Classification (NCBI taxonomy): domain Eukaryota; kingdom Metazoa; phylum Chordata; order Ceratodontiformes; family Protopteridae; genus Protopterus; species Protopterus annectens. The sequence continues at coordinate 843,314,634 of NC_056729.1, forward strand.
CTAGTCACTAACTGTACCAAAGTGTTCAGTCCTTCAGTCATTCCTCTTTTGCATTTACTTCTTGAAAGTCAAAGATATTGTTAAGGGTTTAAGACTGAGCAACTTTTCAGATGACTGCAAACCCTATGTCATTGCACACTCCTAGAGAATACCAATATTTTCTTTCAGGGACATTCCCAAACCAATAGCTGGTGGCAAAACAATGAATTAAAACTAAATGACAACAAATGTATAATGTTGTCCTTCAGCAAGAAAACACCCATTGTAACTATGACATAGGCAATGCACACTTGAAAATTGATCTATTAATTAGGGATCTGGGAATCTCTGTAGACAAAGAAATGTCCTTTGTTCGCCATGTATTCAAAATTCAAAGTCTTTTTTATTGCACATTCAACTGTACTCCCCTCTTATCAGGCCAGTCATTGAGTATAATTCCCCCATTTAAGTGCTACACTAAACAACTGACACAACTTTTATGTGTACAGGCTTTTCTTTTTAAGAAAATCAAGGACCTTAATCATAAAAATTATGTGGAAATTTGCAATTTCTTGTCCTTCTCCTCAGTGTCATACATATTACTAAGAGGAGATCGCTACCTTGATACAAAGCCTCAGCAGACCATGTCCTGTCACAACTACTGCACATTCACTAGTCAGTTAGGGGAACAAACACCCACTCAAGAGATCTCTCTCTTTTACAACATAAATAGAGCAAGTTGGAGGAATATGTAAGTATCACAGAGTTTACCACTTATTTTGAATTTCCTTCCTTTCCATATAAAGCAAAATATTTCTGTTGCACTGTTCAAAGATAATCTGGAAATGGCTGGGAAACAATAAATTCACCCTTAGCTTAACACCCTTGTCTTTCAGGGATAGGAGCAACATGTAAATGTATTTCTCATCTTTGAATTATTTGTACTTGAAATAGAAGGGCTATAAACTATATGTGAATGTATGGCTAAGCATCTAAAGATCCTTATGAATCAATGGCCTAGTAAGCACCTATGAATGTATCAGTGAACAGATGAAATGAAGCTAGCTATGCATATTAAAAACTCCTATGATTAGATGTAGGCTTACAAAATTGCCATTTGGAAAATCATCATTTCAAAAAATTATCAAAGAGCTAGAAAGCATGATCAGTATAGTGGAGTGGATGATCTTCTAGCATTGAGGGCTACTAAATAGGAATATGATTTCTGACATGTCATTTTGATGACAGATTAAAACAAAATTATAGAGAATGAACATGTGTAAATAACAGAACTGTGCATCAACTGTCTAGGAAATGGGACATATTTTATTTTATTTTACAAGTTTTGCAATGCTGACTCTGCTAGAGCTAAAACAGTTAGACATCTGGTAAATACTCTCTGATATGACTCCCTTGTATAATATAAACTCTTTTCACCAAATCTTTCAGCTATATCAGTACCACTTAAGAAGCTTAAAGAACATGATTTTTTTTAGATTTGGTTTAGAATAGAGGGAGAAAGAGAAAATGTGTTGCTCTCAGATGAAATGTAACTGGGCTTTAAAGGAAGGAGTGGAGTTTTGCAAGACAAGTGGAATGGTGGTATTGCTGCACAGTAAGTTTAAGATAGGAAGTGAAGGTTCTGTTGACTGTGGTGAGGGTGGTGGATAATACTCAAACACTTTGCAGGAATGGAAGATATTAGTGGTAAAGGGTTTTTACAAAAGAATTGTAGATGCATATATTACCGTAATCACTTTTCTGATTAAGCAAGGATCATTTTCAAAACATACAAGTGTCCGGGAATGGCTTGAGAATAATGTTATGCTTCAGTATCTGGTGCTGATTTGTTGGGATCATATGAAGTTAGATTTAATTCCAGGACTCAGTTTTGTGTTATTGTGTTAATAAATTATCTTTATTTCTGTTTTAATTGCATTTGTTTACATCTGTTTAATCAGTAACTTTAATTAGGGCCCATATTTTCCTCCCAGTCTCCATGCTAATCCCACTCTAGCCTTTCTTGTTATTTTGCTGGATGTAGAAAAGGTGTTTTTAAAAAGTAAATAAAACCTTTTTAATGGAATATACTGCTTGGACTGGACCCGATCCGCCCTTTGCAGTAGGAAATAGAAGTGTGACTCTCTGATGTTCAGAAGTCAACAATAATTGTTGAAAATATGTGGAACTATCTAATCATCAAATATCTGGCTGACTGTCTATGTTGTAAACAACACAACTGTAAATAAAAGAAAATAGTGTTTTTTAAGAAAAAATATATACGTCTACAACATGCTGGTGAGATATTAACCTAAACAAATTGCAATACTCCAGAGAATAAGTAAGGTCTGTTAATATATATATATATATATATATATATATATATATGGAGAGAGAGAGAGGGTAATATATGTTATATAAGCAATAAACATGTTGAGAAACAAATTCAAGAAGCAGCGTTCTGCTAAATAAATCAATTAGAGATAATACTTTAGTCCAAGGATTCTCGACAAGTGTCTTAGGAAATAACCTACTTTACATTCCCCAGGATTCACTCATCCTCCGTGTAAGACTAGATTAGTCTTACACGGAAATGCCAGTCTAAGAGTAAGATGGCACCGTGCCATGCATATTAATGAGGGCGCGCTGTCTCAACTCTAAGGCTAACACGGAGTGTGTATGAGTGCAGGGGGCATGTCGGACAGTCCAAAAATCCACGCCCCTGCAAGCCTCTCAATCGGGAAATGTCAACCTACATGAGCGAGTCTGCTCAAATGTGTACATACCCAACACTACACTCCCCCACATTCTAAACTCCTGTACAATTATAAAATGCAAAACTTTAATTTTTTTTTTATTATTCCCGATATAGCTGCCCATATTTGCGCGTGTTTGCGCGGGTTTGCCCATTGCTTAGCTACAGTTAGCAGTTTAAACATCGTAGAGGATAATAAGAAACTTATATGCAAATTAAGCAAAATAGTGATAGTGTACTGGTAGAGCCTTCACATAAAGAGGAGGCATTCCCGGTTCGAGTCCCACCACTCCCCTTTCTATTTTCTGTTGGAAATCTGTATATAAAAATAATTCCTGACATTTATCATTTAAATTTTAGTAAAAAGCATTGAAATGTCCTATATAGTAGTGAATAAATTATATATATATATATATATATATATATATATATATATATATCTATAAAAGAAAGTGAAATGGTTATGCATACTGATGTATGCATAAGTAACGAATCATAAGCAATGTGAAGCACTGCTAAGCAAAGTTTACCAGTATTAAGCACATTTCAGTATAATTGCGCATAGCTTAGCACTGCTTTAACCAGCGCAATAGCTTTAGGAGGAGCTGCGCATCGCGCCAAATATCGCAAACAGAACATGTTATGGGCGTAGCTGTGCACCGCGCTAACCAGCGCAACATCGAGCAACGTAGAGCAATGTAGAGCAACGTTGGGCAAAGTTGAGCAAAGTCAGCTAAACACAGCCACACCTCCTAGCAGGTCTGGCCAGTAGTAAAATAAAAGGCAATGACAGGCCTCAAACCCAGAATACTGTGCACCATAATCACAGTACTGAACCACTAAGCCATGACAGCTTTTCATATGCATGCACTTTCAACACACACATACATATCAATAGAAGTTTACCCATTGCCAGGCAGGTGTGCTTTCAGCTGAGTTTCCTCAAAACCGGCCAATCACAGATAAGTGTGGGAAATGAGGCATATTTAAGCGCCATAGGTGGGAATACTTTCCATAACTGGTTGTAGCTCCCATCTGCAGTCAGCATGGCCGGTGTTGGAGAGGGCTCTCGATTTCGAGCGCAACGTTTGGGCATTGAGGAGTCAAAAGTAATGGTTTGGCTCCTCGTCCATAATCATGAGGAGAGACTCCTGCAGGGCCAGTTCCAAGGCACCCAATACAAAGCGGAAGCCTGGAATCATCTAGCTCATGATCTCACCAGTGCCACAGGCATCCCTCAGACTGGTGAACAGGTCAGACACCATTACTCAGACCTAAAGAGACGCAAGGATGACCGACTGAACCAGTGGATACAGGAGGCCCTTGGGATTTAAAATGCCCCACTACTGAGTAGGTGGTCATGGAATGAAGGATGTAAGAATTACTATTGTAGTCTATATTATGGATAGGTATGTCTCAATATCACTTCATTTACTTCACAGCTGCAGGTGTCCATGCTGCGAATCAGCAAGCCTATGCAGATAGGCTGCTAAGGCTGCACCACCATGCAGGTTAGTAATTATTCTGCATGTATTGTTATATAAAATAAGTGAGAGAGCCTGAAAAAGAGTGTTGTAACCCATTAATAAAGGTATAATATGTCTTGAATAAGTCTTCTGCATGCACTGTTATATCAAATAAATGAGAGAGCCTCTAGAAAAGTGTGTTATATAATTAATAAAGGTATAATTCCTGGAGTGTGTCCGTGTCACTTTCTTTGATATGTTGTTGTACTCTTGCATTATAGACATAGTACTGTTTTATTAAGTGCTATCAACCCACACTTGGGTAGGCCCATATAAAGTAGATGAAGGGAGTGCCAGTAGCTGTTAAGCATATATACAGTCCTCAACTGTTGGTTCATAGCCGGCATGTACAGGTTAACCTGGCACATGAGTAGCTTGTTATTGTGTTCCCCAGAAATGTCAGTGTGCTGCTAGAAATGTAGGGGGCTGTTAAAATATAACTGATAATGTCACCTGAACACATCTAGATATGTAGATACATAAATATAAATATAATATATAAATACATAGCAATAACATCTGTATCCTGGACAGTTTGTATGTCAGATACAGGTCAGGTATATAAAGAACTAGCAAAACCCATTTCACAATTTAACGGACACTGCCTAGTGTAATAATACATGGAGGGGATATATACCTGCAGTCAATAAGAATGTAGTGTAAACTATAAGTATATATAAGTTGTTAATGGAGGTATCTTTTTACACCCTACTGTATGTGCATAAACAATGCAATTCCACACCTCAATGGGTATGTCTAATCTCAAACATTTGTTGGGACATATGTACTATTGGTTTATAAATATCTGCATTTACTTTGATGCATGTGCCCTGTTCAAATACCACAATATTGGTGGCCTGTTGCCATCAATTAATCCTGCATGTTGTTGGAATGTCCACTGTTGTTCTATATATGCATGTGTTATGCTTGCTGTTCAACTGTTGGAACTCTGGTGTGTTGGGTTAATGGGAATACTACTGCATGCTGTTACAACTAATTTGGAATGCTATTGGCTGTTACCAACCCATATTGTCATTAAATCCTCCTAAACATAGAAAGTATGGGAAGGCCGGTCCCAGCGGACCCACCTGTCCCACCTCAGCTGGTGATGGTACCTGGCAGCAGCAGGTCTGGTGCCCAGCCTGGGACCTCCTCCTCCATTGGGCCTGTGCCACCTTCAGGTGGAAGCACTGCAGGGGATGGGGCTCGTCTCCCCATGCAAGTGTGGCTGGAGGAGGGCCTCCTCTCACCCTCCGAATGGTCTGGGCTGTGGTGCGTAGTGAGATCCAGCGTTCTGTCACTGATCCTCTATGCCAGCTTGAGGCACGAGTGGCGCAACTCATGGGTGAACCTGCCCCTCCTACACAACCCCCAGCACAGCCACCCTCTTGTCTGTGAAGGTGCAGTGGTGACTGCCCATAGGTGGGATCTCAGTTCCACTGTCGCCATCTGTGGGCTCATGGGCTTGCGGTTTCCAAACATCCTTCCTCGTCAATGTTGTTCACCCCCCACATGTCATATTCCATCCCTGTATGTGTCTTCTTTGTCCTGTGTGTTTACCTCCCCAGTCTACCTCCCCAAATATACCTACATCCCCTACCCCACATTCCAGTCTCACCTGGAAAAAGAAAAAAAAGGGCAATCTGCTCCAAAAAAACATTACGCCCCATACATAGATGCCCATTTTGCACACGTCTGCTGGACATATAAAATGTAATTTAATTGGCAGTACAACATACTTTGTTGTCCTCACCCCTCTCTCAGGGGTGGAAGGTTTCATATTTCCCTCCAAAATTATTGCATATGCACAGCTGTTGCTGTAAAAAAAATGGGCAGCTATGGTCCTTCCCTACACCCGTCCTGCACATCCTGAGCTATTTTCTCTACTGTCTTTCCCTCTTTGTGCCCCGTTTTCACCACTGTCCTATCTCCTCATTTTCTTTTCTTTCAAATAAATGAGCGTGAGGGTTAGCGGGAGTAAGCACTTTTAAGCAGTAATAAAAACAAATGAGACGAACAACTGTCTCAGCTATGTAAGACAATACGAGTGAAGCAGGACACCCGGTCAAGTATCACACTATTTATTTCAGCCACAAACAATCACAAGAATATCGGTTAAGCGCTTTCATCTGTAAATACAGACTTCATCAGAACACCGTAACTGTGTATTACTGACAATTTTAAAAACTTTTTGGCGCCAAAATGAGCAACTGAAAGTTCACATTTAAAGTGACAATGCATAATATATACACATACTACATATAAACACTATTAAAACCTTGTATATAAAAATAAATAAATATATGCTTGAATTGTTAAAACTAAATGTTAAAAACATATATTATATAAAAATGGTCTCAGCTAAGAAACTACATAAGTTGTAATACTGATTTAATAGAAATAAAATCATTAATACCAGGGAATTTTGTGGCATTGGTTACAATTTGCCAAAAAGATTCCCTTTTACATAACTGTGCTTTATGATTATCCCCTCTAGCTGATATAAATATTTGATCAATAATTGCAAATTTAAACATGTGTGTATCACCGTATTTATTTATATGCCTAAATAAGGCATTTTTGGTATCTTTAACTTTTATTTTATATAGGTGCTCCTAAATGCGTGTTTTCAGTTGTCTCTCTGTTTTGCCTATATAAAATACAGCATATGTGTTGCACTTAGCTAAATAGACAATGTTGTTACTGTTACAATTCCCCTTTCTAAACCGTACGTACACAAAGATATATCAGTTTATGTTATTAATGAATGGGGTAAAAAATTTTCACCTATTCTTGGTAATGAAAATTTTAACATATCAAGTACTATAAATAATATACAAAAAGAATATAACATAATATATGGCTATGGGGGCATCTTGTGCCCCCATATTCGCCAATTTAGTAATGCTTGAATGGGAGAATCAATTTTTATTCAATAGTGACTATTTTAAACATATTATACATTATACAAGATTTTTAGATGATATGTTTATATTATGGGACGAGCCTACTGATACACTTATGGAATTTTTTGAATATATAAATACTACCAGTATTTTCCTGAAGTTTACATACAATTTTAGTCATGATGGTATATCATATTTGGATACCTATGTAAGTCATACGAGTACTGGTTTTCAGTCAGAAATATTTAGAAAGGAAACATATTCGAATGGCTACCTTGATTACACTAGTAACCATCCTAAACATATTCTTAAGAACATATATAAGGGCCAATGCATACGTGTGGCTTGAATGACCTCTGATTATAATAAAATGAAAGATGAAATAAACAATATTCGAACTATGTTTATTAATAGAGGGCATCCTCTAGCCATATTAGATGATATATCAGTTTATGTTATTAATGAATGGGGTAAAAAATTTTCACCTATTATTGGTAATGAACATTTTAACATATCAGGTACTATAAATAATATACAAAAAGAATATAACAGAGTTTGTGTTCTTACATATTCCCCATTTGTATCTGATATTAAGAACATTATAAAGATGCAATGGAATATATTGGTAACTGATGATGAATTATCAAATGTTATTGGTAGGGACCCTAACTTTGTGTTCAAAATGAGTATGAATATTAAGAACTTATTAAATACACATAATTATAATAAGAAGGTAATAAATATCCATACTAAAAAATGTGGGCAGTGTAAACAATGTTTTGCCATTAACGAAGATGTAGGAATAAAATTGGATGATATTAATAAGACATACGTACAGTTTAGAAAGGGGAATTGTAACAGTAACAACATTGTCTATTTAGCTAAGTGCAACACATGTGCTGTATTTTATATAGGCAAAACAGAGAGACAACTGAAAACACGCATTTACGAGCACCTATATAAAATAAAATTAAAGATACCAAAAATGCCTTATTTAGGCATATAAATAAATACGGTGATACACACATGTTTAAATTTGCAATTATTGATCAAATATTTATATCAGCTAGAGGGGGTAATCATAAAGCACAGTTATGTAAAAGGGAATCTTTTTGGCAAATTGTAACTAATGCCACAAAATTCCCTGGTATTAATGATTTTATTTCTATTAAATCAGTATTACAACTTATGTAGTTTCTTAGCTGAGACCATTTTTATATAATATATGTTTTTAACATTTAGTTTTAACAGTTCAAGCATATATTTATTTATTTTTATATACGAGGTTTTAATAGTGTTTATATGTAGTATATGTATATATTATGCATTGTCACTTTAAATGTGAACTTTCAGTTGTTCATTTTGGCGCCAAAAAGTTTTTAAAATTGTCAGTAATACACAGTTACGGTGTTCTGATGAAGTCTGTATTTACAGATGAAAGCACTTAACCGATATTCTTGTGATTGTTTGTGGCTGAAATAAATAGTGTGATACTTGACCGGGTCCTGCTTCACTCGTATTGTCTTACATAGCTGAGACAGTTGTTAGTCTCATTTGTTTTTATTTCTGCAATCGACTTTGTTTTTTTTTTGGGTTACTTTTAAGCAGTAGTTATCGGGTTTGCGCGAGTGTGCACTTGTGTGCAGTTAGCTAAGCATTGCTAAGCTTCGCGCAAACCCACACAAACCCGCTTACAACTGCTTAAAAGTGCCTTAGTCACCCTGCATGTGAGGGCCCTTGTTCTGCTCAGCAGCAAAATAAAACACCTCTGTCAGTCTCGAACCCCGGACCTTGGACACACTAGACTGCATGAAGTACCACTAAGCCACAGTAGATATACAGCAGGTTTTTGCTGAAATAGCTATATCTTGCATCAGAATAAGTGAATGTAAAGGAAAAATAGAAATGCCATAACACAAACCCTGTTCTGTGGAACTTTACCAGCAGTTGTTGTGGAATTGCATTACATGACTGTGATAAGAGAACCAGCCATTCTAGCAGTAAATGATGTTAAGGCAGCACTTTACAACCCCCACACAGTATCATAGCAGGACAAACAGTGGCATATCTGATTAGGGCAGAGGACATACATCCCAACTGTGACTACATTTCAGGGATGTCCCTGATTTTGAAACATATGTTAGCTGTGTCCCTCTGAATCCCCTGAAAAGTACTGACATTAGGCAGAAAGGTGGGGTATTACACCTAATGAATAATGACAATATGTAGGAGTTAGACGCCCCTTGTACTTCAGAAAAGGTGCACTGGTTCTCCCGAAGTCTCCACTTACTGTCTCTAATATTTTGAAGGTGTACCTCACTTTTACCTACCTTTATCTCACTCTGTTCAAATATGTACCTGAGTGTTAGAGAGGCCTGGCTGAGGCAGAAACACACAGGCATATCAGCTTTTCTGCTGTTACACACTGTGCAAATAGCTTTGGAAGGAGTTCCACAAGCATACCCATATGTAGGAGTACAACACTGAAATACCAAAGGATGTAGCCATGTACTGGTAGCAAACAACTGTAACAATACCATTGTACCAGTGCTGAAAAGACCTGTGCGTTGCACAGACAGAGAATAACAGCCTAACGTCTGGCTACCATCTGGATAGGTCCACAGTTGGGAGTTATGCAGATAGACTACTTGCCTTGGTAAACTAACAGGTACACAGCAACCATTTAAGTCCAGCAAGATAACATTCACAGAATAATACATAATGCTCTCTGTATGTCTGCATCCCCACCCAAATGTACAACATACCTGTGTGTTCAGGGTCTACCAAGGATGTAGATAGGCATACTCAGTACTGGAATTGTCCAGTTTTCTTGAGCGTCCTGTGCTAATGTCAACAATAAAAAAGCACAAACTGTGCAGAAGTGAGTACATTAATATTCACAGTATAGCAGTTCACAAACAGTTCATGTGCCAAATGAATACATCTCAATAACTACTTTTGTATGGCAGTTAATTGTATAAGTAGAAAAGAAACTATATACTCCCATGTATCTTGTGTTAGCATTTGTAGGGGGGGATTACAATTCTACACTGACAACTGTGTACTGGAAGTGGCAACATTCAGGTCTGAGTACAACATTTAAATCACTGGCTACACCCCTAGCTTCAGATATAAGAACTATACCAACCTTCTGACTTACACAACGGTGTCCGCAGCAAACAAGCATGGGCCCCACTTTTGAAAGCTGAAAGGGCTACGCCTACCTGACATAGCAATTTATAGCATTGGGTTGCTATGACAGTGAGTACTGCAATTACCACACAGCAGGCTGCATGCAATTACCAAATGATGGCCACCAATTGGTGCAGAGGCCATCACATGCACATGTGCAGATACCTATAAAAGCAGGCTGTACTTGCTGGCCACACATGCAATCATTCCATTGCAGATATTGAGAGAGAGACAGAGAGAGAGAGAGAGAGACACCCACCCACCCACATCAACCGAAAAAAAAAAGTCAAAGACACATGGAACGTAATACTACCAACACATACAAAGGAAAGGTATGTAACAGATATGTATTTACTGGCATGTAGTTGATGTATTTGAAGAGTACTCTACATACTTTGAAACATCCATATGTGGCAGCAGTATGTATCTATGCACAGATGCCCTGCATAACTACTGCCATGGACAAATCAATGTGTAGATGTGTGCAGTGGGACATAATTGTGACATATGTAGCTCAGCATTAAATGTCAAACATCTGATGCACGTTATCTGTGTTCTGTACAGTAGTGTGGACAATGGCTGTTTGGGGGAGTAGCGCATACAGCTATATAAACATGGATGTGACAGAGTAACACATGCATGATAGTCATATTAACGTGTAGCTTAGCATTGGCAACTGCTGTACCAGGCTAGTATGCTAATCTAGCATTTGCAGCTATATATACACCCTCTAATATTACTGTGTGCTCACATGTGACACCTGTTCATGTTGCAGCAAGGCCCAACAGGTCAGCCGTGAGGTCCAGGGACTTACACCAGTGTGGACCTTGTGTGTGTATGGCACACACATATGGAGAGATATATCTGTGTCAGATATATTAACATCTGTACATGTGCATAGAGCAAGGGACATACTGCAACTGTTTGTGAAGGGAGGTCATATATATGTTGGTGAAGGTTGTTATGTGCATATTTGTATGTAGGTAGTAGTGTGTGGCAAACAAGACAACATACAGTGCTGGTATATGACATGTGGTGGTTAAACGCTGTTGATGTGATTTGTTAGGTTTGCAGTGTTGCAGCCAGTGATGCCTGCTAAAGCCACATGGGCTGAGAACATCTTTAATGCATTTCACACAAGACTGTGCAGTATCATTACATAACTGTATACCTCACATCCTTCGCATAATTGATATTCCCACCATGAAAGGTGGACTGTATATGTGCCTAATGTATATCTATATGTACACCAATGGATGTTTATATGTATGTGTATATATACACACACACACACACACATATATATATATATATATATATATATATATATATACATATATATACAGAGAGACAGAGAGTCATATTTACTGTGACAGATGCCTGGTGACAAAGCCATGGCCTCAAGCTCAATGTCAAAAATGCATTGGCATCCCTTTTGCTAAAAACTCTGTACCCATGAACTACCACATAGGTGGTAGTCGACTTAACACCGAAAGTGTGATAAGAGGCCATGGGACACAGGTGGACAGTACTCTTTCCTTTGATAATCACAGTGCCACACTAGTCATGTAATCTGTCGATGTGGCACACCTCATCACAAAAGGTGTGTCATCCAGGGAAAAAGAGGTCAGTGTTCCCCTCTACTCATCACTCACAAAACCCATTATAGAGTACAATGCCCCTCCTGGTATGTACCTCACAAGACATCTACAGCAACTGGAAAGGCCAGAGACATACCTCACAGGCAGTTGTGGGTTGAGTACTGATATGTGGTATTGAAAGTGTGTATCCTCTGACAGACAATAGTTTGCTATTTATGGCAGTTCAGTGATATCTGTACTGTAGAATGTTAAGTGTGCAATATGACTTGCTCACACATATTGTTTCATTGTCTTCCAGGGTCATGGCCCACCATCGCAACCCAACCTATAGTCCAGCAGAGGATGAAATCCTAATGACCAGTCTGGTTCAAAACTACACCCTGCTATTCTCAAGAACCAGCCAGGACCCGCATGAGTGGACTGCACTGTGGCAAGATGTCCGTAGGGTAAATGACATAGGCATGCATAACTGGACATATGAGCAGGTATGCCATCACTGCAGTGATTTACTTAGACATGTCCAGCAGTGTGCGTCTGATGTCCGTAGGCAACAGCTTGCTACAGGTGGTGGGGTTCCCACCCATCCCCCCATCACCAGAGTGGAGGAGCTGCTCCTGAGCCTGGTGGCTCCCGGCCAACAACAACAACAGCAGACATGTATCATCATGGAGGCCGGAGCCCCCCAGCAAGTTCACATGGAGCGTGCAGGTAACATGGCATATCTGTAGACTATTGTTACCTCTATTGTTAGATCATGCATATGTGAGATGTGTACTGTGTAGTTAGAAGATGTGGAACCTGGTGTTGTGCAATACTGATAATTTGGAACATGATCTGTAGGCCTGTGACTGTCAACCATTGTACTACTGTAAGATTGCAAACCCACAGTAGCAATGCCACAGTTGTTGCCACTGACAAACTGTCTCATATCCTTGTAGGACCCTCTGGTGTGACAGCAAGGCAGCAGACCCATGGTGGTGAGTGTGTTCTACATTTAATATTGCAATTAAAATGTGCATGTCATAGGTGAGGTGTAGGCCATGTACACATGTAACACACCTACACTTAATGCATGCTGTGCATGTTTGCTGTGAGACTATGCACATCTCAGTAATGTGAGTAACTGCCTCAAACACATGCAATACACTGAGCATCCCAAACAATTGTGGCTACACTGTAGTGGACATTGGATAGGCAGAGTCGATACATATGCACACAACATACACAACTTCGTCATACGCAGTACATGTTAATATGATACACATGGCGTATTCAGACACCCGCTGTAAGGTCACACTCCAGTATCCCAAATGTCATCCACACAGCACACATAATATACCTGAGGGGTAGAGGCCTATCATGGGGCGGTGCGACACTCTTCAACACACAACACATTCATGTTAGGCAATGCTCCCTGTTGGGCACCTTACAAACCCATGTAACAACTGGCTGTGAAATGGTGAATGTAGCCATGGTACTGCTGTTCAGGTACAGCATGATAGGTGCCGATCTGGCACACATTAGAAGCCTTGAATGACCACATGATGCTGCATGATGATGACTCATGGTACTACACCCCATCCAGTTACAGTAACCACAGTACTACACATAGCATTCATTGCTATACACCTCAATGTTGTGTGTGTGCAAACATATGCACCTATACACAATATGCATCGCAATCACCATTTGCACAAAGTGACACATATATGTATTGTAATGCTATTGAGTGTATAGGTCACATGATACACATTGGGTATGTGTGATGTTTAATGTTGCAGTTGTGTTGTAGCATTCCATGTCATGGCTGGCACTGGCATGTCCACAATATGTTCTACACTCACCATAACTACTGTACAATGGCTATGTTGAGCAACGGTATTCCATCAGGCATAAACAAACCACTCATCCTGTGTGTATACATAGCATGCATGAGCTAAACCTGTGTCCACAATTATCTGCTAAAGATACAGATGCTCTAATCAGTAAAGGATATCTATGTGACACACTGATAAACATCCAGCCATGGTATGTATACCTGTGAGTGATGGTGCACAGCACATTGAAGAGCTTGTGATACTTGCACAGCAATGTTGTGTCCATGTAGACATTGTGTTCCAGGGTGAGGCCAATCACTGAAGAACAACACACATGCATCAAAGCCATGTATACTGTTATTAACAAGGACTGTCTACACTCGCACTACATGCTTTTGAGCAACACACGTCCTGCATGCTGACATGTGTGATATGACTGTTTGGCTTGTGATACTGTACCCCACCATCAACCGATATTGAGTATGTTCTGGATTGCTGGTGGTGTGTGTGTGTGTGTGTGTGTGTGTGTGTGTGTGTGTGTGTGTGTCTGCTTTAGTGAAGAGTGTATTTGTGTACATGTGTGCATGTGTTCATATGTGCATGTGTGCATGTGTTCATGTGTGCATTTGTTCATGTGTGCATGTGTGCATGTGTTCTGAAATCATGTACAGGTCGTAAAGTGTGTTTTCTGTCTTCCTCTCACAGATGCTGAGGTTGGGCTGGTTCACTGCAGCAGGGAACCTGATGTCACTGACACAAATAGTGATAATGAGGATAGGTGTGTTGAAGCACAGGCATGTTTGCCAGGGTCTGTCATTGGGCCACCAATCGACAGTACACAGGTGTCCACCCCATCCATGCACACAGTCATACTTCCAATACATCCATCATCACCAATGCCCTTAGCTGAGGGACAGTGTACAGTCAGCAATGGCCAGGAAAGTGTGGTATCTATGGCACATGCATCCGGACACAGCAGCCATACCCAGAGGTCTGGAACAGTACCACATAGGCAGATGTCCAGGGGTTCTCGTTGGAGTACTGCTGGTCATCATGCCCCTGGCAGACATGCCACAGATCTTACGACCTCACGCATGTTCCAGGATGTCATGGAGCCACAGGCATGTATGGAACGGTACACCAGACAGTGACTAAGGGCACAGAGGACACATAACATAACTTTAAATAACAGTATCCATGACCTAGCAGGTGCCATATGTAATTACACTGAGGTCACTGATAGACGTTGGATTGAGACATTAGATGTCCTTCGCAATGTCATGTCCATGTGTCAGGTCAGTGCAGGACGGTTGAGATGTCGACGTGGAGGTATGCCAGCAACATCAGCAGCTGGCAGTCGCCGCGGACATCCCTCAAGTCACAGCCGCTCCCGTAGTGCTAGTACCAGCCCCAGCAATGTTGGGGGTGGGCTGTCCATAAACCGTCCTAGAAGACCACATGCACATGGCTCTGGCCAGTCCCAGCAGGGACCTGGGTCCAGTGTACAAATGTCTAGCTCTGAGGATAGTACCCAGTCTGGCTTAGTACCTGATACTGTCAGTAGCACCCCTGCCAGTCACAGGTACCATATCCGTGGCCAGAGATGGTGATCTTTAAAGCCTGGCAGGTACAGTCTGTGGCTGTCCCACAAATCCCAGTATATGGCAGCCACATGGTGGAACTGTGTGCATGCAGACACACACATAAACCAGACACCTAGTGCTAACACATACCCGCACACATTACATCAACATTGGCCCATACCAGTACTCTTGGCCCTCACACACACACACACACACACACACACACACACACACACACACACACACACACACATACATGTCGATTGTGTGGCTCAATGTAGGCCTCTGGCAAACCAACAACACACCCTGTGCATATGATGAAACCTGTGCCACCTCCTGTCATCTGTAACATTGATGGAGGAACAGGCTAACATGGTGCTGATGCACAGGGTGACTTTATAGCAGTATAGCAATGTTAGCATGTTGTCAGCAGTAAAGTGTAATAATATCTTTGAAGGTGTAGCTGAGCAGGCATGATGCATTAAAGCTATGATTGTCAATGTAGTATTGTTTACACCAGTGTTAATTCCAATAGTGTATTGTCTGCCCACGTGCCACTTGGCTGATGTGTGTAGTATTGGCAGCATGTGTTAGAGAGTGGACAGTACGTATGGGATGTGTGCAGCACAGGTTTGCAGCTGTACATTTGTGAACATGGTGGAGGTGCACTGTCTGCATGTACGTGCATAGTGGACAGATGGGCAGGGTGACATGCCCTGTATTACACAGTGTTGACACTCCATAGTTTCTATTGGTGGCCAGTATGCATTGTACTACACACATTTTGGAACTTGGGTACACATGTGTGTATGACATGGGTTGACACTGCGCTGTGGGTGATACTGTTACTATCTGTCATTGGTTTGCATTCTGGTAGTATACATAACCCCAACAGCCTGACCATAAACAATCATTAGATGATGTCTTGACAACTGACACATAGATGTAGGACACACAGTAACATTTGTATCCTTCAGGAACTATACTATGCCAGTAACCAGTGGTATTCACCTGCACCCATTCCTGGGACCACTCCTGTTTGTTACATAGCTCTCTTAGGTACAAGCAAACACAGTAGGGATATGTCCGTCCACGTCTGGAAATGCATACTGTGGCCTATAATGCATTCTCCAGATGACACACACATCCTCCACAAGGGTATCATACAGACAGATACCTGTTGTCAAACCCATGCTGTAAAGCTATAAGCCAACTAAAGCATAGTCATCCACCTTTACAAAACATAGTATTCCCACAGTACCACATAGGTAGTAGCCCCCAACATGTTGAACAGGTACCGATGTGTACATACAGCCAAGTGTTACGTCATCTCTCCTTTGGTAATCACATTTCCAAAGGTATTTTGAAATCCCTCGGTGAATCACATAAGCAATAAGGGGTCTGCATGCATATCCACAAAGGTTGAATAGCCATCACTGACAGACTTTGCTGCATTTGAACAGGTCTGGAATATACCTCAGGCATAAACCCTCACTCATACCATTCAACAGAAACCGTAATGAGTGTGTGTGACATAGATGACCTAGGCCAGGGATCACTGCAGTGGCTGGGCTTGTCACAAGCATACAGATGTGACCTAAGGTCTGGAAAGCCGCAGCAAACTCTGGCAAAGATAACAGATGTGTTCATGGAGAAAGCAGGGTTCCCACCTATGAAATAATTGCGGTCACATGTATGTATATGTGTTTGCCACACAGCTACCTGACGTGCAATGCACATACTGCTGTCATTGTGATATGTCATACAGTAGTAAAAGCAAAACCCACAACACAGTGACCAACTGTGTCACACACACACACTCTCATACAGTTGTCAAGTGCAGGATTCAAACCCCTACCTAGCTATTTTATGATACTAGGGCAGTACGCATTTACACGACGCACTATACCCATTACTGGGAGTTCTCCTTTCCACAGGTATATTTGTAGGATGGTGACATCATCAGACTTGACAAAGATAAGTATACCACTTTTAAGGTGTTGTAGTTGTATCCAAAAAGGTTGCTGCTCTACAAGAGACACACACACACACACACACACACACACACACACACACACACACACACACACACACACACACACAGTTGTTAAGTGTAGGCTTCAAACCCTTACCTAACTACTTTATGATACTAGAGCAGTACGCATTTACACAATGTGCTATACACATTACTGGGTGTTCTCCTTTCCACAGGTATATTTGTAGGATGGTGACATCATCAGACTAGACAAAGTAGGTTACATTAGGTGACATTAGGTGGGCTACATAGAAGGAATTTCTAAACACTTTGGCAATGTGATCATTAAAGGAGAGTTTACTATCTACCTGGGTCCCCAGGGCCATAATTACATTCTCCGTATATACTGGATTACCACCTATGTGGTAATTTGTGTGCACTTTGTTTTATCCAAAGGGGATGACTATGCATTCTTTGGCATTCTGCTTGAGGGCATTGTTTTGACATCAGGTATCTGTCTCTGTAAGACCCTTCTGGAGGATGTCTGTGTCAGCCGTAGAGTCGATTATGGACCACAGTTAGCAGTCATCTGCAAACTTGTTCAGTCATACTCCTCCCATGCTTGCCTGTACCTCTGAGCAGTATCTACTGAACAGGTGGGGTCCCAGGACCAATACCTGTGGGATGCCATCTGTGACTGGTTTAGAGTTGGACATGGCACCCGCAACTCTGAACATGTGTGTTTGATCTGTGAGCCAGTTGGCCACCCATCCTGTGACATAGCTGTTAATGTTCAAGCTGGTAAGCTTGTCCATGATGCCAGAGTGGGGAATGGTGTCGAAAGGCTTTAGTGAGGTCCAGGTGGGCTGTGTGGACTACTTCCACCTCCATCTATGTCCTTGGTAACTGTTTCAAATAAGTCAACTAGGTTTAGGAGGCAGGATCTACCTTTAACAAAGCCAAGTTGGGTAGAGTCCAGTGTCTAGAGGTCCCCAATGTCTCTGTTTATGGGTTCCATGATAATTTGCTCCATAGCTTTGCAGACCAGACTGAGTAGGCCTATAGTGCAATGGTTTCCTGGTTCTGTTGTGGCACCCTCTTTGTGGAGCTGGATGACTGTTGCTGTATGCCATTCTTTGGGTAAATAGCCTGTGGTAAGGTTGAGTCTGAACAGTGAATGTAGGTGAGGGTGTAGTTCCTTTTGGTGCTGGTGTAAGTCACAGCCTGGGACACCATACAGTCCCATTGATGCTGTGTTCTTAGCTTTGGAGAGGGCTGTTTTTACCTGCATGTCCATGAAGTCTGGTGCTCTGCATTCTTCTGGGATGGACACAGGTCCTTTTGTGGGTGATGGGGGGGGGGTTGCACTGAACGTGTCCCCCAGGATGTGGGCAATGTAAGTTGGTTCAATGTATCTTTTTGCCATTTTGCAGTAGCTGACAGCATATTTGAGAGTTGCCACCTAAATGTTTGGTATAGCTAACGAAGGCTTTGTGGTTGTTATTCTTACATTCCTTAGCAATTTGTCTTTAGAAACTGGCCTTGGATTATTTTATGAGTGATCATTGTTTCTTCCTAATAATGATCAGTGATGCCTTTCCTTTTGTGAAGTTTGCTCTAGCATGTGTTTGTTTCCTCCTTCTGTTGTATAGCTTATTTATGTGCGACGACCACCAGATTGGTTTCCTATTTTTGGAGGAGTGCATCTTGGTTTTATTTGGCATGTCTCGATCCATGCATCCCTGTAGATGCTCATAGAATGCATTTGTAAATAATTTGGCAGTTTGTATAGCATTATCCTATAGCAAGGGGGCTTTGGAACATTCCACTTTGGTCTTGGGAAGTATGCAGTTTGCTTTTGAAGATGTATTCACAGTGGTTTCCTTGACTGGGGGAGGGGGGTAGGATGTGGATGTCCAGTGTGATTGCTTTATGATCTGATATTACCAGCGAGGGGTTTATCTCTGTTGTGGAACACTGGCACCCCATGTTGGTAATGATCAGGTCCAGTATGTTGCCACCTCTAGTGGGCATGGTGACCAGCTGTTCCAGGGCATTTCAGTTTTTAAACTCTAGGAAACATTGGGCAAAGGACGTTGTACATGAGTAATTCTCCCACTCAATGTTTGGGTAGTTGTAATCTCCTCATATAATGGTGTTTGATAGGACCTTTATATTTTCCACTGTTCTCAGGAATACTGAGTAAGGTTCCTGAAACAAGGTAGGTGATCTGTAGCAGGCTACAATCTGATAAGCAGCTTTGCCCTATGTTAGTTGCACTTGCATGGTCTACAAGGCCTCATGCTGTGCCACTAACCTGAAGGTGTGGGTATCCATAAGGTAAATGGATACATCCCTTCCTTTTGTATTTCACTCTGGGTTTTGGGGCTGAATATCAGAGGGATTGTGAGTGTTTTACATGGAGCATGTCCAACAGCTCTGTGCTTGACATAGCTTTGTATGTTAGGCAGAGATCACCTCTGAGTATGCGATATGCAAGAGAGTACAGCTGGAGCATTTTGAGACAGTCTGTGTATGGCATGTATTTCAGGCTGCTAATGCTCTTTGTGAGGTATTTCTGCAGGCTTTCCAGTTGTTGTAGATGTCTTGTGAGGTACATAGAAAAAGGGGCATTGTACTCTATTATGGATCTAGTGAGTGATGAATAGAGGGGAACAATGTCCTCTTCTATTCTGCATGAGACACCTTTTGTGATGAGGTGCGCCACATAGAAGGATTTCCTGACTACTGTGGGGATGTGATTATCACAGGTGTGTCCACTGTCCACCTGTGACCCAAGGTCTCTTATCACACTTTCAGTGTTAAGTATACTACCGCCTATGTTGTAGTTCATGGCTACAGAGTTTTTACCAAAGGGGATGACAATGCACTTATTGGTATTGAGCTTGAGGCCATGGCTTTGACACCAGGCATCTGTCTCGGTGAGGCCCTTTTGTAGGATGTCCACATCTTTAGTATTTACAATTATGGCTCCTAGTTTGCAGTCATCTGGAAACTTCATTAACCACAGACCTTCCATGTTAAAGTTTACTTCAGGGATGTAGATACAAAACAGGACAGGACCCAGGACTGGACCCTGTGGTACTGCACTCGTCACTGGTCCAAAGTCATACTTGGAGTCTGCTACTTTAACAGTGTGTGTTCTGTCAGTGAGCCAGTTGACAACCCATCTTGTGACATAGCAATTTAAACCTAGTTTAGTGGGTTTATCTGTAATTCCAGAGTGGGGGATGGTGTTGAAAGCCATGGCAAGATCTACATAGGCTGTGCAAACCACCTTACCCTTGTCTATGATTCTGGTGACTGCTTCAATGTCATCTATCAGGTTTAGGAGACATGATCTGCATTTTACAAACCCAGCATGGTTGTGGTCCAGAGTTTGGAGTTTACCAATGTCTTTTTTTTATAAATTGTATGATGATACATTCCATGGCCTTGCAGAGCAGGCTCATCAGTCTAATGGGGCACTAGTTCCTGGGGTCCATGGTGTCTCCACCCTTGTGTAGTGGGATAACCATCACTGTGCACCATTCAGCAGGCACAAAGCCTGAGGTGAGGCCATGACTGAACATGGTACATCGGTGCAGTGCCTGTTCATTCTGTAGTTTGTGTAGAATACAGCCTGGGAAGTTATCTGGTCCCATGGATGCTGTGATACTGGCTTTGGAGAGTGTTTTTTACCTGTGCAGCCGTGATGACAGCAACTTTGCAGTCTTCCGTTATAGGGATGTGCTCTTTCATGGGTGAGAGGGGGGTAAAGTTAGCACTGATCCTATCTGCCAGGATGTTGGCAATATCAGTTGGGTCTGTATATTTAGTGCCATTGAGCTGTAACTCAGAGCAGATCTGAGTGTTGCCATGACATGGACCTGCTTGTTGGGCAGAGATCTCCTGAGTAGACAGTATGCAACAGAGTACAGATTGAGTTAAATTCAGTCTTGTTGCATGGTGAAACTGTTTGAGGCCAGTAATCCTCTTGTTGAGGTACTTCAGTGGTCTTTCCAGCTGCTGCAGGTGCCTAGTCAGATTCATCGCAAGTGTGTTGTGGTACTCTCTGACAGGTCTGATGACTGATGAGTAGAGGGAACCTCCTTTGACCTACATGCAAATACCTTGGAAGTTTGTGGGAACACATGGCATGATTGTCTGACCACTTTGTGAATGTGTTTCTGGAAGTAGAGATGACTATCCACATGTGTCCATAGATCCCTTATTATCACCTCCATATTTAGGGTGTTGGCACCTATGTGGTAATTTTATGACTGTAGCTCGAGGCCATAATTTTGACACCACATCTGTCTGACTGAGTCCCTTTTTAGGGATGTCTCTGTTGTCCCAAACATTGATTATGACGACTTTTTTGCAGTCATCCACAAACTTTGCTAAATGTAGCCCTCATGTGTTTGACTGTATTTCTGAAAGCATACACCAGACAAGAGGGGTCCCAGGACTGAGCCATGGGGGAGAGCAGTTGTTACCAGCTTGAACAGGAGACCACAATTCTTACCGTGTGTGATCTATCTGTGCCCTAGTTGGCAATCCATCAGATGACATACTACATATTTATGCACAAGTTGTTGATTTTGTGGATACGACATGTGTCTGGGATGTTGGAAAAGGGCTTTTCAAGGTCTATGTGGGACGTGTGTAGCTCATTTCATTGATGTATGTCCTGGGTGACTGCCTTAAAAACAGTCTACCGGGTTTGGGAACCATGATCTGCCCCTGACCAAACCAAAATTGGTAGGGTTGGGTATTTGTAGGCTCCCAATAGCTCTGTTTATGAGTTCCATCATGTTGGACTCCATGGCCTTGCAGATCAGGCTTAACAGGCTTATAAGACAATAGTTCCCATGGTCTGTTGTGCACCAACACTTGTGGAGTGTGCAAAACGTTGCTGTAACACATTCAACAGTTTCATAACATGTACAGAGGGTGAGGCTCAACAGACTGTTCAGGTGCAGGGTCTGTTTGTTCTGGAGTTCACTTATGACACAGCTAGGGAAACAATGTAATCCCATAGATGCCATGTTTTCAGGTTTGGAAGGAGCTGTTTATCCATTCTATATGTGATATCTGTGCTTTCACAATCTCCAGGTATGATGACAGGGCCTTTTGTCAGTGAGAGGGGGTATGTATGTATGAGCCTGTCTGACAGGATGTTGGCAATGTCAATCATTTACAGTTTGCACTGACTCAGGACGTATATGAGTGTACATTGCTATTTATGACATAGCGGAAGGAAGTGTCATGGTTCTCTATGGACTCCTTCACAGATTATTTTGCCAGAACTTGGATTGGATAATGTTTGGAGTGCACATTGTTTATTCATGATACTGATTGTAGGTTTATCGATCTTCTTTGCTTTTTCACTTTCTGTGAACAACTTAAGTACTTGTGGTACATAGTTTGATTATGACAGGATTCCAATATATTATATTTGTCTGTTTTCATATAACTGTGTGCACAAGGCAGGATTTGTGAATAGTGACAGGTTCCTGGGGTAAAACATATGCAACTGCCAGATATGTGTGGCCCACTGCTGTACTCAGACATGGCCTAAGTGTGTGAGCATGCCCATTATGACCTTTCAGTATGTTGTTGCCTGACATTTGCTTTGTTTATTTAAGTGTGTGAGCACGCCCAGTATGACCTTTCAGTATGTTGCTGACTGAGATTTGCTAAATTTGTTTGTGTGTGAGCATGCCCAGTATAGACATATATACTATATGTGTGTGAAAAATCAAGTTGGTTTCTACTTCAGGGCTCACCTTTGTGTTGTACATCGACAGGAAGCACGCTGTGCCTGTAGGGCTTCCATGAGTCACTTTGCATAGACTTATCAACATTTCTACATACAGGGGGGACAGCTATTATTTGTACATTTCTACCCCGGGGGGCACACCTGATTGTTACTGTGGGTGTACATAGGATGAGGGGTTCACCTGACACTTATACACATTTTCTAGGCCTGCACAGCTATGTCAGGTACTCCATTTCAGTCTGTACTGTTGCCTATCGTACTGGCTTGAGGCATACTACTGTACTACAGATCTTAGCTTCCAATTTCACGTATATTAGTTTGTGACTTCATAGCCTACCCAACCCACATCACACTTTCTGGCCTGCTGTTATCTGTCTGCATAGGCCTGCGGGGAAGTTCAGAGGGCATGATACAGCATTTGTTTGTGTTTGCATTAGTCCTGCTGTGTCTGTGCCAGTGAAATGCTGTCATGGCTTAGTGGTTCAGTACTGTGACTATAGTGCACAGTATTCTGAGTTCAAGCTCTGTCACTGCTTTTTATTTTCCTGCTGGGTAGACCTGACTAGTTAAGGAACAGTAAAGCAGGTGTGAGCGTATTTACCCGACTTTGCTCGACTTTGCCTGACTTTGGCCAACATTGCCCAACGTTGCCCGACGTTGCGCTAGTTGCTATTAAGCTTAAATGTGCTAAATAGTGGTAAAATGTGCTTAGCACTGCTTTATATTGCTTAAAATAGGACAATCATGCCTCAGGTGGTGCTGCAGGGCTGCCTATGTCGGATGCACATACTACACTCCCTATACATGTTTGAAAACAGGTAGTGTCAAGTTAGGCATCCCTTTTATTGTATGTGCGAGTCAGAGAGAGGTGTCATTTCCAGAGTTCCTACTGAGTCAGTGTATGTGTTATGCGTTGCCTCTTTGCCAAGGCCAGGGCATACTGGGCATGCCTCCTTCTGCCTACTGGGGCAGGCTCAGGTTGTTCCTCCTCTGAGTCACGCTGTGCCTGTGCAGGCCTTGGCAATGGTGGGGGGCTGTTTGGCCCTGCCCCATGCTGTTCCTGCTGCAGCTGTTTTCACAGGATCATATTGTGTAGCATGGCACATACCATGAAAATTTGGGTACATGTAGTTGATGAGTACTACAAGGCTCCACCAGATGTGTCCAGGCACCGGAACCATGACTTGAGCATCCCAAACACATGCTCAATAATGTTTCTTGTTTGTGCATGTGCCTCATTATGGAGTTCTTGTTCGGGTGTGTGTGCATTTCTGATGGGTGTCATCAGCCATTTTCCTGTGCGTATCCAGCATCCCCCACTAAGTGACCGTCAGGGATGTCCCCATTGGCAAATATCTGGTACAGCTGTGTCAGATGCCAGATGTGGGAATCATGATAGCTTCCAGGGCAGTCAGCACACACATTCATTATTATGCCCTGGGCATCGCATACAACCTGGCAGTTGATGGAGGGGAAGCCCTTGCGGTTGATGTAGACCCTACCCTGCTCACCGGGTGGTGCTTTGATGTGTATGTGCGTGCAGTCTATTGCACCCACTACCTCGGGGTATTCTGCTATTTGGTGGAAAAGACGCATATTGCTGGCCAATGCCTCACTGGAATTGGGGAAATATACATGCTCACTGACATGTGCTGACATGGCATCCAGGAGCTGGTGCAGTACCATGGATGCTGATGCCTATGAATCCCACATCATATCACCAGTTGGTCTATGGAAGGTACCTGTAGCTAGTATTCATAGGCCAACACATACCTTGGTATCCACTGGGATGGGTTCCCCTCTGTTGGTTCTGTGTGTGAGGCGTGGCCAGCACAGCTCAACAATTTGCTGCAGGAGGTCTCTGTCCACTCTATAGCGCTCCACTATCTCCAGCTCATGTAGCCCCTGGTAGGTTACCCTGGGTCTGTACACTCTTCTCCATCTTCTCACTGTGGGTTGCTCAGCAACATTCACAACATCACCACCCTCAGCACCTTGCACATGTTGATTTATGATAGCAATAGCAGCCCCTAACATTTTGTCTGACTTAAGCTTTTTAAGTTTTCACTCTTTGTATACTGCAGTGTTGCAGAGTTCTTGGGAAAAACAGGGGAGACTGCTGTTTGCAGAGTTTAAAGTGCTGGGCAGGGCTGGGCTAGTCTACTGCCTGTGTAATTGGCTGATTCTGATATATTTCACCTGGCAGCTCTGCTAGTTCTCCTTGGTTACCTTCCTACTACTTCTTTTCCTTCCTTTTTCCCTTTCTGTTTCCACAAGGGGCAGCGCCGCACAAACAAGCGCACACGTGTGCAAACAAGCGCACACGTGCGCACGCTGTGTGCCCGTTTGCAAGATATTTCAGATATATCCACGGCGTACACCTTTGGTTTCTTGTTTTCAGCTAGTACCACTGTAGACACACCTCTTGCAATCCTGAGCAACTTAGGCAAACACAAGCCACTGTGCTCCAATCACCTTACAGTCTTTCAGACATACCCCCTCATGATATCACCTATCTTCTACTCTACTACTCCCCTACTCCTACACTTACGCTCTAGGGACATGGCTCATATGCCGGAGAAAATTGGGATTCACTATCCTTATCCTCATTTGCATAGGATTGCCTACTAATGCTTGGTTACATCTCTCATACTGAGCTTCCCCCCCTTAGCAACCACTACTCAGTGGCCATGTTGTTTACAGCCTGCCATTCACCTGCATGGCAGAACAAGTTTTTTAGTGAAAATGCACATCTGTGGCTATTTTTCACTTTTTTCATTTTATTTAAAGCGCAGCACGTTTGTGTGCCGCTGCTCTACACTTAAACATCGGCGATCTTGGAAAAAAAATAGATTTTAAGGATTTACAACATTTGCAAATGCCAATGGCCTTATATTTGGCCATTGGCATGCTTCCTCAACTAGACGCATCCTTTATTTGGAGCTGTCATAGCTTTGCTTAGCTATTTGCAGAACAGTACTCCGTTACCAATGGAGTACATTTCTGCAAATAACACTACTCTTACACGGACAGGTTATTGTTTCCTGGATCACAAATTTACCTAATTTGCATAGCTTTCAGCAGCAAATGAGGTAATTTCCATACCATAACACTGTCCGTGCAAGAGTAGCTTTAGAAGCTCTCATGCACGCCCCTACCGGCTATTGCTGAATCGCTCGGCAGACATATTGCCTGTCTGCCGTCTTACACTACTCTTACACTCTGTGCAAGCCTTCGTGAATCTGGCCCATTATTTTAATCTCAGTATAGGCTCTTTTTTGTTTAAGGAAGATAATTTTTTTTTTAAAGAATGCCGGTGAAACTGATCTCCAAAACATAATGATACTTTTCCTTGCCACTGCCAAACTGGTCCAGAGCAGGTAGAGATTATCATTATATAACTTGTAATCACCATTTTTATTAAATAGAATTAAAAACCTAGTTAGATGAAAATAATCAAACCATAAAGGCTTCATGAAATCTTGTTTGGTATCCCAAAAATGGTTCAAAGAAGAATAGTCAAAAAATATATACATCCAATCTGCATTACAAATCATGGTACACTGCCAGCATTTAATGGTGCTGTTTTTATATATTTTGCCCATTCTGTTTGGAGTTAAGAAGGATCTGTATAAAAAATTTCAGGTAAATATATACTGTCTCATTTTTAATTTCTCCAAATCTTTTGGGTTTCTAATACCATGATGGGAATGGACCCCATTCCTTAGTCAAAGTGCAATTAAAGTTCATGAAATTAGTATTGTTTCAATATTTGATATCAGCCAGAAGTGCTCTTCGTAGCATCCGCAATGTGTCCAATAATGACTCCTTCTGCAATTTGTATGGAGTTATATGTATTGGTAACATATCTAAATATGATTGTAGATTTATTTTTTATAAGACCCATTGCTCCTACTACTGTTGGAACTGTCTGGGTATTTTTCTTCCACATTGCTCTCATTTTTGCCTGGAGATACTGATAATTTATGACTTTGTGTTTCTCTGTATGTGAGTCACTGTAGTCACAGGGTATGGCAATTTCAATGATCAATGCTACTTTTGACTTTTTTTCATGGACCACTATATCTGGTTTTCTAGCATCTATCATTTGTACTGTTGGTAATGAATGATCCCAGATAATGTAGACTTTATTATTTTCTGTGTTGCTTTGTGGCAGGTTTCCAGTGTTTTTCAGCCAAGTCAATAACATAATGTTTGCACAATCCCAGTGCAACAGTATTGCCACATTAATATGCCTTTCAGTATACAGTCCTTCTGACATTAGTATGTCACAACCAGCAACGAGGTGTGCGACTGTTTCCAATTTAGTCTTACAAAACCTACATTTGTCTATTTCTCCCACATGTTCAGTGGAGTTTCTAAACCAATGTGTATATAGCCCACTATCTTGGGCCTCCAATATTAACCTTTCATCTCTTGGTTTGAATTCTCCTCTCCTTAACCATTCCTGTGTTTGTTCCTAAGGTTCTTCCAGATGTTTTCTATACTTGCAACTATATTTATGCATTTTCCACATTTCTAGCCCTCTCCTTCACCTTATATTCTTTCTTTTGTTTTTTGGCACATTCAGTAGCTTGATTTTTATTTACGTCTGGTTTGATTTCCATTCCTGCTTTACGCCGATATGCTTCTGCTAGATTAAGCAGAGAAGTCATCTTAGATTTATTCTCCTCATGTTTCAAAACTTTCACGACATTTGGGTCTTGTGAGGTCAGGAGATATGTCTGGAGTCCCACGATTGCAGCTCTATACATGTAATCAATTTCAAGGAGGCCCATCCCTCCTTTGGAACAGGGACTATATAATCTTGGTATACACTGATTTTTATAAATCATTTGGTGAGCATGAAGCATCCTTCTTGTTTTCCTATCTAATCTATCCAACATGTTTTGGGGCCAGCCAATCACTTCAAAACTGTAAGTTAGGACAGGAAGAGCAAATTGGTCTGTAGCTTGGATTTTGTTTCTAGCTGTCAACTCTGTTTTAAGGATTAATTTAAGTCTTTTAAAGTATTCCTTACTAAGTTTTATTCACATTTGTTCATGTTTTATTGTTGATCCTTCATTAATTCCCAAATATTTATACACTCCCTCTTGCTGAAATTCTTTTATATCACATTCTTGTCCCAAACTGATGTTTTCCTGGTGCTGCAGTTTTCCTACTTTAAATATTGGCTTTGCACATTTATCAAGACCAAATGACATTCTTATATCATCTGAAAAAGTTTTGACAACTTGCAGTTGTGCTTTCAGTTTCTCATCTGATGATCTATACAGTTTTAAATCATTGACAAAGAGAAGATGAGAAGTCTTTACACATTGTTGTTTTCTAGGAGCCAGATTATAGCCATGGCCTAAGCTGCTAGGTAGACAGCGTAACGGGTTAAGGGCAAGGCAGAATAGTAGTGGTGACAGAGAGTCACCCTGGAATGTACCCCTTTGAATTTTTATCCCTGGAATAAAAATTTGTCCTTTATCATGGCTTAATTGCAAAGTGGTCTGCCACTGTTTCATGGTCACTGTAATGTAGCTGATCATTGCGTATCTTATACATTTTTAAACACTATTTTATTCATGAATGTGGTATACTATCAAATGCTTTTTTGTAGTCAATCCATGTCATACTTAAATTATTCCTCTTTTTACAGTTCTCCACTATGACTTTCTTTAACAACAAATAATTGAGTTTTCTTCTAAATGACTATAAACTCTGTTGGCATCAATTCCAGTGCATACTTTATACTTCGTTGGAAGGCAATTTATTGGTCTATAATTTTTAGGGTAGCTTGCTGGTTCATTTTTAAGTAGGAGCATTGTTTTCCCTGTTGTTAGCTAGCTTGGTGTCTGTTTGGGGTGTTCATATAAATAGTTCTTACTCATGGCTAATTCTTTGTGCAAAGATGTAACCAGAAGTTAGGTACTGCATCTGGTACTGGGGTTTTCCGGTTAGATGCTTTTCTTAACTTTGTTTCAATCTCTCTGGCTGTTACTTCCTCCCATTTTATATTTTGTATCTTTAAACTTCTTATTCTTTCTTTTACTTCTTCTATCCATTTAGCACCTTTGTTAAGTTCCACAGGATCTTCATATCTTCATAGATACTTCTCCAAAATGTATCTATTTCTTCTTTTTTTGGTAGTCTTTCAATTCCTTTTACCTTGTTTCCTAATTCTCTATAAAACTTTTTCGGGTCTTCAATAAATTGCTTATTTTATACTTTTCTTTTATATTTATCAGTATATCTTCTAAGTTTTTGTCTGCCTGTGCTGAGATTTTTAGTTTATTTGTGATAATGTATAATAAATCCTGATCTGTTCTAATACCGCACATTGCTTTTATCACATCTATCTTTTTAAGTATTTTTGTTGATCTGTTCCCTCTTCTATACTCTTCTAACAGTGACACTTCTTATCTTAATTGCTTTATAGTTTTCTCTATTTGATCCTTCCATGATGGTATTCAATTTATCCTATTCCTTTTCCTTACTACCCTTTGTTCTTGCGGTAGAACTTTAGGGTCTATATTACATAAACAAAGTTTCAGAACTTTGAATACCATATGGTTGACACCATTTGATCGAAGTTCTGAAACTTCTAAACTATAAAAAAACAAAAAAACAAAGTAAAGTTAATTTAAAGTGTTTTAGCACAGGGGCAAGCCCCCCTGCAACCCCCCCACACCCCCGCTACTTAAATATACCAACTCCAAGATCGCGCTTTGACAGAGAATGGTGCAGAAAGGGAAGATTTCCCTTTCCTATGCTGCAGCACAATCTTGGAGTTGGTATATTTAAGTAGCAGGGGGTGCAGGGGGGGGCTTGCCCCCCTGCTTAAAGCATTTAGTTTTGTTTATTTAGGAGTTTTTTTTTTATAGTTTCAAAATTTCAGAACTTCGATCATATGGTTTCAACCGTATGGTACTCAAAGGTCTGAATCTTCATTTATGTAATATAGACCCGAACTTTATTAGTTATTAATTTAGCTACAGTAATATATCCTGTTTACTTCTGTTATATCACATGGATCTCTATGAACAGTCCTAATTACTATGTTCATTTGTTTTATCAATCTTCTGACTTTTTGGGTTTTATTGACCTTCTGCAGTCTATTTCTTTCATTGATCTTAATATCTCTATCTATCTGTATTAAATCAAGCAACCCTTCCCTTAGCTCATTTTCTTCTAAACTGAGGGCACATTTTTTGTTTTCCATTTCCTGTGGGCATTCAAGTTCTATTGCATTTTCCTGTGGCACATTCTTTTCAATTTTATCCTGTGCCATCCATTGCTCTGTCATATGGGAACTCACTGGCCTATAACTCTTCAACATTGACTGCATCTGAGTTTACACAGTTTCATGTTCCTTCCATTGCTGTCCAGCTTTAAGTGAACATTTATACTGGTTTCTTGTGGAAGGGTCCATAATATTTTCATATGGCACCTGACCAATTGCTTCCCATTCCACTCATTTCCCCTTAATTTGGAGGTCCATTGCTCTATCCTGTTGTGGTGCTTTCTGAAGTAGATTTTCTACACTGAATCCTTCACTTTGGAGGTACTCCATAACCTCATTTTCTATTTATTTAACTTCTACATTACTAATCTACTTTTCTACTTTTCCTCTTTGTCTTCTTATTTTTCGTATTGTAAAGTTTTCCATGTCTGGATTCCTTTGCCTGTATTTCTTTACAAATATCTTTGGTGTTGCTCTTTTTGTATTGATTCATTTTGTTTTCTTTTTTGCATAGATGTTATACCATATTAAATCTCTTTTTTGTTCACATGTCCATATTTCTTCTTCAGATGTCTGCTGATCTTCCTGCTTCTTCTTACTTTGGGGACTCGTTCCATCATGCTGTGATGTAACCTGTGGTAGACCTTCTATACCAAATCCTTCACTTTGTAGACACTACATAAGTTCATTTTCTATTTATTTAACTTCTACTTTACTAATCTTCTTTTCTACATTCCCTCTTTGTGATTTTTTTTTATTATGAAATTTTTCATGTCTGGATGCCTTTGCCTGTATTTCTCTTTGAATATTTTTGGGGCTGCCTTCTTTATTTTTATTAATATTTGGCTTTCACTTTTGCATAAATCTTCTACCATATCAAATCTCTCTTTCTTTTTCCATTTCCATATTTCTTTTTTATACTTTCCAAAAATCTCTAGGTTTTGTTGTTTATATTTTAACACTTCGTCAGATGCTTCTTTTTCCAAACAGACCAATGTTTCTTGGTCTCTATACACTGTTTTTCACAAATCTGTTGTATTAATGACCACACATTTTTATTTAAAGCTTCTGACAGGGTTTTTTTGTGGAAGTATTTTTCTTTCCTTTCTCTCTTAATCTTTTTGTATATTTTGTGTCTGGAAATTCTGGGCTTTTTCATAACAGTAACAATACGTAGTTTCTTTCTTATCCTCAATAGTTCACTTTATTGTCTTTATGGCACTTCTTTGGTCTAGTTGTGACTTTTGTGGACTGATACTTCCTTCTACAACAGGGAGGGGGCATCCTCCCCCTGGGCCTGGCCTGACCCCATTGTAGTAATGTTTCCACATTTTGAGGATTCTGCACTGTCATTTCTTCCAGTCCTGGCACCAGTGTGACTACCATGACTGGGAACTTTTTATCCTGGGTCTTGTGTACCCAGCTATCTTTTTTTTAATTTTTAACCTACTTCTGTCTATGATATATGTTAGATAAATACAGTCTATATATCAGTGTTGTCTTGGTGAGATTATGTGAAAAACAGGGTCTACCTCGTGAAGGTACTCACCAAGACTTGAGGATGAGTTCAGGTTCAGCAATACTACTCTCCTTTGCTTGCTGACTTATCATCACTCCATTCAGACCTCATATGGGAACTCACTGGCCTATAACTCTTCAACATTGACTGCATCTGAGTTTCCACAGTTTCCTGTTCCTGTTTCCTGTTGACACCAGTATGTAGTTTTAATAGAATTTAATATTTGGGACTTTTGCTCTTAATTAAGTAAAGAGTTATGCTCTAATGAGACATGTTTCTGTCATGTTTCATTTGAATTAGTGTTGTACTCTAACAGAAATTTATATAGTTTACATATAAGGTTTTCTACTTTAGATTTGATGTATATCATAGAAAGTTGAATTGATTTAGTGTTTTCTTTATGTCATGAATGTGCAAGAAATAAAAATTTGTCTAGAGATTGTATTTTCTCTCTCTCCTTTTTCTCACATAATATTTTTAATGAAATAATTCTCCTAGGGGATGTGAATATTAATTGGTTAACTATCTCTGATCCAAACTCTAAAACCAACATTAATTGATATGGCTTCTCTCAGCTTATTACCAAACCAACCCACTCAAATAGCTCTCATACCACAAACAGCCTGATAGGCTGAATACTCACATCTCAGCCTTCAAAATACCACAACCCCCTAACCCTATCAGACAGCTTAAGTGATCACTCACCAGTAAAAGTAACTAGATTCTCCCCCCCACTTATCTAGGACACCCAGATCCATTACTTGCTGCAAACTCTCTAACTTCAACTCTGTTACTTTCAACATCCTTTCTAAAATCAATTGGAATTTCCTAAAACATCTCCCTCTAGATGAAGCTGTCCTTCAGTTCAGCTCAACCTTTCTCAGCATCCTGGATTCTATTGCTCCTTTCCGTACCATACGCATTAAATCAAACATATCACCCATGTCCTCTGTTAAAGGCTTTTTTAGCTGAGGCACTAGAGAAATTCAGACTTCTGTATGTGCATTTTATTAAACAAAGATTTGGGTTTGGATCGCTGGCTTGCTGTGTGTGGTATTCATACATTTCCTGTTTGCTGTTCAAGTGAAGTGGTTGGACTAGTATTGCCCTGGCTGTCCAAATCTACTCTTAACCTTATGAAAACCAGAGACAAGCTATGGAAAAAATGGCCTCAAACCAAACTCTCCTCTGACCTGCAAAAATACAGAGAAGTTAGGAACCTAACAAAAAAACACATTAACAAAGATTAAAAGGACTTTTGCTACAACCCACCTACTACACTAAATCAAACTCAAAAAAAATTCTGGCACTCCATTAACCAAACATTACATCCTGGTAATCCTTGCCCCCCAAATCCATCCCCAGATAAAGCACCCTTAGAAATTGATACTATGTTTAATTCCTACTTTATTGACTCCATATCCAAGCTTTGAAATCCAAACTCACTTTCAGCTCCAAACCTTTCTGGCACCAACTCACCTTCTACTGCATCCCTCTCTAATACCGTTTCCCTCAAACCAGTACCGACCTCCTTTATCAAAACCTTATTATCTAACTTAAAACCTTGCTCTGCATCAACAAATATTATTCCCCCTACCTTTCTCCAGCTGGCAGCTGAGTCTGATGCCCTGCCAGTATCCATACCAAGTAATCACTCTATAGTCGAAGCAAAAGTCCCTACTATATGGAAACAATTTCACACTCTCCCAATACACAAAGGTGATAACTCCTCAGATATCTCTAACTTCTGCCCTGTTGCTATCCTGTTCCCTCTATCTAAAGTCCTAGAGAACTGTGTACATAAACAGGTTATGCAATATCTTACCCAAGAAAACCTCATAACTCCCACTTAACATGGCTTCAGAGCCAGAGATAGTACTATCACAGCACTGTTATCCTTTCTCAATACTTTCTCTCTTGCCTGGGATAACCACAAACTGGTTTCATGCCTATTCCTGGATCTGTCCAAAGCATTTGATACAGTTTCTCACCCTCTCCTGTTGAACAAACTACTCAATCTTAACTTCTCCCCTGATGCAGTCTCATGGTTCTCCAGCTACCTCTCTGACAGATCCCAATCAGTAAAATGGTAATCAGCACTTTCTCCACCTCTCCCAGTGAAAATGGGTGTACCACAAAAATCTATCTTAGGGCCTCTACTCTTTAATATTTTCACTAACCAACTCCATTCCTGCTGCCTCCAGTCTTCACTAGTTCAATACGCTGATGATTCAGCTGTTACTACAATTGCCAACTCTCCTTCTGAACTATATTCTGCCACCCAAACAGCCTTTAACTCACTTGAAACATGGCTCACTGACAACCAGCTCATCCTCAACCCCCCAAAAAAACAAATTGCTACTCTTCCTCTCTAAAAACCATGCTGATGTCAAACTAACTTTCACTATATTATCCCTAAACAATACTCCTATACAAGTAGAATCCAGCACCAAATTATTAGGAATAACCATTGATGACCAACTAAAATTTGACTTGCATGTCAATAATTGTATCAAAAACACTCACCAAAAACTCAGACTGCTCTACAGAACAAAAAAATTCCTCTCCCATGAAGCCAAGATTAATCTCTCCCATTCATACCTCCTACACAGTCTTATGTATGGCTCCCAGATCCTTACAAATCTCAACTCTACCCTCCTCGCTAAACTAGAAACCACCTACAATAAAGATGCTCGCTTCACAGCTCAACAAACATAGAAATCCCATCATTGCATCTCTCTAAAACTTATAAACTGGTTAGAACTATGTCACCAGCTTTTACTATCACAGCTCTCCATTACTCAATCCACCGTATACCAACCATCTTACTGTCCAATGCTTGCTCCTCTCATCTCCTGCTACTCTCCCTGCCAACTAAAAAGCTCTGACCAAAATTTGCTCCAGATCTATAAATCCAAAACTAAATTTGGATGTAACATTTTTAGTTACCACCCTTCCATGTCCTGGAATAAACTTCCTCAAGAGATTAGAACCCTTACCAATCCAAAACTATTCAAGGCAGCTATCATGAAACACCCCAAAAATCACTAGTCCTACTACTGCATACAGCCACCATAACTTCTTTCTCTCTCTGCCCTCTTCTCATCCCTCAGTCCAACATTTTCCTATTTCATGTTCTCTCTTCTTAACCCTTCTGTTTTTTCCTCATCATCTGTACATTCATATTTTAAAACTAATACAAGCTATATAATTACTCCTATTACTATTTACCTGTTTACACTAAACTCATTTCTACCCTTTTTTCATAATATGTCCCTTTTATTTTCACTCTTAAGAACCTTTGCATCTTCCCTAGTCATCTCTACTCTATTTGTTGTACTTACTATATTATGCCTTGTAAAATATGACTGTCTAATAACTGCAGAAACATAACTGTATTGCAACTGTTTAAATTGAATTGCTTATCTTTTGTTTGAACTGATTTGAATTATATTTAAAATTGTTTTCTTGTACTTTTATGCAGCTTTTCTCCCTGGGTCTCTGCTGAAAAAGGGCTTACTGCCAAGTCAGACTAACCCAGTCAACAAATGTAAAATAAATAAAATAAATAAATTAGATTCTGTAAAAATAACCGATCATGACAATCCAAATCATAATCATTTATAAGCTTTTGAAGAGCTTTTACTTTTAGATATTTTAAATATTGATACCAGAAAAAAGCCTTTGGTCTCCCAGAAGTCAAGTTTAAGTGTGGAAGCTTTATTAAAGATAATTTGGCTTTACTAAGTGGAATGATAGTCTCTAACTAAAGTTTCAAGTCTATTTTGCTAAGTATTATATTTCTGAAAGAAATTAAGATGTGCTTCATAAAAGAAAAGGATGATGGGAGGGATAATTATATTGTATGTTGTTATAAAGATAATGCCAAATGAATTTCATTTGATTTATACTATTATTTCCTATTAAGTCATCATTAGTATTAAGAAGACGGAAATGTAAGATTTTCCATTTTAAGTTATAATTATGATCAATCCAATTTAGGATAGTTGTAAAAAATGTTTAACATAGGTATTTACATCAAGAAAGTTATTACTTCCTAAGTTCCAAGGTTTAGTATGATGATGTAAGGCTACCCAAGGTTTGTTTCAAAACCATAGAAATTTTAGTATTTGTTTATTAATATCTTTATTAAGAGACTTATCGGGATGTAGGCTTAAACCTTGTATAATATACACAATTTTAAGAAAGAAATCAAATTTATTAATTGCAATCTATCATAAAATATATTATAGTTTTATTCCATTTATTAGTTAAACTTGATATTATGTTTTAATTGTTTTTATTGCTTCAAATGTATTCATTATAGTTATTCCTAAATACGCAAAGGAAGTGACTTGTTTACCTATGATTTTTTTGTGTTTGTAATTTCCTATTTCTGTTTAGAAATATAAACTTGCAGTGGGGAATTAAATAAAGCCTACATGATCATTTTCCATCATGTACACATTATGGTATGATGGGCACATGGGTGTGAAAACATTTAGATTCATTAATTGTCATATAGAGGCGCCCACCCCTCACAAACAAGGTAAACACCATGACATGCAAATTACAGCATAAGCAGCTGAATTGCATTCTAATCATTCAATCCAACATTATGAAGCTATATGACAAGCTATAAAGCAACTGTGTAAACTTTGTGTAGGTTTTCCCTGCAAATTCCAAAACTTTTGGAATACAGCCATGGAAAGGAGTCTGCATGGACAGAATATAAAGTAAAGGATATGAGATTTTTACAGAACAGACCTTAACTTATGACAGCATTAGATACAAGCTGGATACAACAATAAAGATAGTAATAATAGCAACATAACTCTTTTTTGTGCCATAACAGAAATGCAGCTTTGCTCCCCCACCCTGAAAGGAACATTACACTTGTAAGTAATGCATACAGATAAAAGTGTGTACTAATAAAAAAAAAAAAAATTAAACAGACTATTCATGGTTACAAGTCAGCATATGCAATATGTAGCTGATGAAATGCAGGAATATCATCTAAAAAGCAATACACCTCTGTGCAAATATATCCCAAGGTAATATCCTCTCTTCTGTGTTCAACACATAAACATTTCAGCTCACCTTCAGGTTCCCCAGCTACATCGTTGCTGCCTGGTGTAGATTCCGGGGTCTCAGCACAGTAAAGATGAAAATGAGGTCTGAACTCATTAGAATTGCTGAATCCCAAATACTTGGCTCTGTGTAGCAGATATAAATACAATGCAGGCACTCCCCTCAGTGTATGTGTTTAATGAATGGCAACCATGAATGCTTACATCAGGTGGGTGTGTCAGATTAGACATGTTTTACATGTATGTCTGTCAAGGCTGGAAATACAAGTAAGCAGCATACAATTCACAGGTTATTTTTTATTAATATCCAACCTCCTCTTCATTTGTGTGCAAATTGTGTTTTTGCTGTCAGTTTCTTATTATTATTTTACTATTTCTTGGCCATTGTTTGCACAATGCGGTACTTAGCACAATCATGGAAGGTTTGGCTGTGCTTATCTT
Organism: Protopterus annectens; assembly: GCF_019279795.1. NCBI lineage: Eukaryota > Metazoa > Chordata > Ceratodontiformes > Protopteridae > Protopterus > Protopterus annectens. The sequence goes on from NC_056729.1 coordinate 843,352,055, forward strand.
GTTTGCACAGTGTTGAGTGGCAGGTAAAAGGGAAACTTTAAGATTGATTTGTAAAATAAGGGAATGTCATGTAACCATTCCAGTGGCAGCATTGCTAAAGTATGAAAGTTAATATTTAGTCTGTGAAATACACCTGCTACTTAACTGGCTCTGTGGCAGAAGGTGTTAATGCAATTGATGCAGTGATATTTATTTAACATTTGTTTGCCTGGAAAGTCTGACATGGAACAAAGCCAATTATCAGTGGAGGCGTGAGGAGAAATGCTCCAGATACATGTCTTTGTAATGTGGGAGGAAACCATTGCACCTGGAGGAAACCCACACAAATGCAGGGAGGACATGCAGACTCTGCACAGAAGGTACCCCAGCTGAGAATCGAACTGGAGAACGTCTTGCTGTGAGGCAACGATGCTACCACTGCACAACTGCGCCATCCTATACATTCCTTTTTGGGGCCAGATGGTACTGGGTGTGAATACAGCTGTATCTAATACTTTTAGTTACCTTTTCTTTACCATTGCTGCTTGTTCATGCTCATTCGTACAAAATGCACACTTTTGAACAACAATGCATTAAAGAAAAGAAATGGGGAAGATAGGATAGTTGTGAAATGGGAATGCTAAAGTCTGACAGTTATTGTTGAGTCTCTGGAATACACATGCTACTTAACAGATTCTGTGGCAGCATGTGTTAATGCAGGTAATGCAGAGATATATTCCTTTTTGGGGCCAGATGGTACTGTGTTCAAACACAGCTGCATCTAATAATTTTAACTACTTTTGTATTACCATTGCTTCATATTGGTGCACAATGTGCACAACAGCACAATATTAAAGAAAAGAAATAGGGAATGCAGGACAGTGGTGAAATGGGGAGCAAGCAAGGGGGGAGAACAAATGAAAAGCAATACAGGAATGTGCAGGATGGAGGTAGTGAGGAACCATAGCTATCCATTTTTACATTAATTGAATGTATCCGGTTTGTATTTTTGCTGTCTACTTTCTGGGTGGTCCACTTATCCAGTTTGTGCACTGCCATGCTTCTTGCAAATGAGATAAGCACAACCAAACCTGACATTTTTCTTCTCCAGTCCCATTTTTGTGTAAAGCAGTGCATCATGCAAATAGTAGCCAAAAAAAAAAAAAAAGAAGAAGAAAGAAAGAACAAAGGGAGAAATAGTTGAAATGATCAAAAGCAATCTATGACATGCATAGTAGAAAACGTCTGGATTTCAACTCTCACTCCAATGCACCTTCAGAAAACAGGATTGGTGGCTTACCCCCTTTCCACACAAACAGTTTTGCAAGCAAAGAACTGAAGTCATTCTTCGCACAAACAACTGAAACAGAGGCTACACTGATATCAAACCATAAGTTGTCATTTGTACATTTTAATTGTATTATATTTGGGCATAATGCATTTAGTGATCACACAAACTGTTATGATTATTGCTTGCAAATACATAGCTCTGTCTTACCTTCCTGTGTTTTTTGGTTATGCATCAGTTAACTGACCAGTACTCTGAGACATGCAAGCCATTCTCTATCACTGGCCTTAAAATGTGCAAAGATATTAACTGGGAATAATATGATATGCAGTCTACAATTGAAGGGCAGGTTGGATGGCACAATCAGAATGCTCTTTAGGGGGCAAAGGTGAGTTACTCTTATGGCACATACAAGGGTACACTGTTTTTTTGCAGTGGGGAGCAAAGCTGAGTTACTGTTATGGCGCAAAGAATCATTGACTATTCCTTCGGAGTGAATAAAGGTCAGTTACTGTTATGGCACAAACAAGAATGGACTGTCCTTTTGGGGTGGTGCAAAGGTGAGTTACTGCTATATCACAAACAAGGATATGTTGCTCTTGTTACTGTTTTTGTTTTGCATCCTGCCTGTTGTTTGATCTTGTGAGGGTTATGAAGTCAGAAACTACAATCCGTATCACTACTTTCTAACTTCTTTTTTAAATGATTTTCCAGTGCAAATGTATGATGCTAAACTTACAGCATGCAGTGATCATCATTACTTTTGAAAGGTATGATTGTGTGAATCTTTGATGCCTAATGCCTACTACTTACTAATTGACACATATTAGTCAAATATGTCTCTGCTGTCACATGTTAAGGTAATTTCTGTAAACCCTCCCCCCCCCCCCACACACACACATTTTACTTGCTTATTGTACCAAGTGATGAAATACAAGGACATGCCATAATATTATTAAACAATGTATTCCAGGTTCAGGACTTACCTTGTAAATACAGTAGTTGCCCTAGTGTTAACTCAGGGCTGACTGTCTGATGCAAACAGTACACATCCAATAAATGGTAAATACAGCAGTTGCCATAGTGTTAACTCAGGTCTGACTCTGTCTGATGCAAGAAGTACACAGTCAATAAATGGGGAAGTAATGTTGTGTGACTTACCTGGCATCAATATGACTATATGTATGTGGGTAGATGAAAGGTTTTAGGCCCTAGGTGGTGAGTGAGTGTGTTATGCATTGTCTCTTAGCCAATGCAAGGGCATACTGACCACGCCTATGTCTGCCTACACCACCAGCAGCTGGTGGTCCCCCTCTGACTCCTCTTCTGCCTGTGGCTTTGACGATTTAGTGGTGGGATGTGTGCCCCTTCCCCTGGTTGATCCTGCTTCCTGTTTCCTCAGGATTATGCTGTGTAGCATGGCACATGCTGTGAAGATTTCTGTACATGTCTGTGGATTGTATGCAGGGCTCCCCCAGATGTATCTAGGCACCAGAATCATGACTTCAGCAGCCAAAACACACACTCTATGACATCTCTGGTTTAAGCTTGTGCTTCATTATGGTGCTCTTCTGTTGGTGTGTGTGCATTTCTCATGGGTGTCATCAGCCATGGATCCAGGGCATAGCCTGCATGCCCCAGTAAATGATTCTGTGGGATATCACCGCAGCAAAATTCTGGTACAGTTGGGAGGTATGCCAGATTTGTGAGTTGTGGTAACTGTCAGGGTTGCCAGCACACACGTTCAAGATGATTCCCTTTGCATTATACATGACTTGGCAATGCGATAGATTGGTAACCATTTCTGTTAATTGTGTTCCAAAGACATGCATCTGGAGCATTTCTCCCCGGGCCTCCGCTGAAAACAGGCTCTGTGGAACCTAGTCGGACTTTCCCAGTCAACAAATGATAAATAAATAAAAAATAAATGTTAATGTAGAACCTTCCCTGTTCACCAGGTGGTGCCTTAAGTTCTACATCAGTGCAATCTCTGACACCCAGTACTGTAGTGTAGTGCACTACCTGGTACAAATGTTACATATTTCTGGCCCACTCCTCAGAACTACTGGGAAAATATATGTTCTCACTGGCATCTTACAGCATAGCATCCAGGAATTGGTGGAGGATGCTGAGACCTGTGACACCTCAGCATGTCCCCTGCTGGTCTCTGAAGGTACCTGTAGCTAAAATTCTAAGGACTACACATACCTTAGTTTTCACTGGGATGGATTCTGCTTGGTTGGCTCTGACTCTGAATTGAGGGTGACAGAGGTCATAGAATTCCTGTGTCCCTGTCCATCCTGTAGTGCTCTACAATTTCCATGTCATGTATGGTGTGAAAAGTTACATGGGACCTGAAAACTCTTCTTCTTCTCAGCTTAGGCCTATTGACAGCAGCAGCAGGAGCATTGGTTTTAGCCTATCTGGCATATACAAATGGATTAAAGCAGCAGCAGCCCCTAAGATTCTGCCTTTGTAGACTTTCCATGACTGCACTCTAAAAATTTTGAAATCCACATAAAAAAAAACACCATGTAGTCTACATGGATGCTTTATAGCTTGTTGAAGAGTTCCATTGTTTTGATTGGTTGATTAGCATGCAATTGAGCTGCTTATGCTGTAATTAGCATCTATGAAACACAGACAAAGATAGATGCAACCCATTAATAATCTACAGCATATAAAAATGAAACCCTGTAGATAGCCAGATTGATGGTGAGGAAAGTTGTAAACACTGCAAAAGCACTTTTTCTTCAGGACATATCTGTACAGAGGAGTACTTAACTTCAGCAGGTGTGCTCCCATTTTGTCACCTACATATTGCATGTGCTGGAATGTATTTAAGAATAATGGAGAAGCAAAGGCTTCTACACTTTTATCTGTATGCATTAGTTAGAAGTGTACCAATGGCATGGGCATGTTTGTCAAGCCATTTCAGAGCTTCACGTGATTACCAATACATGAAAATGGAATGCTGTGTGATAACTATGTACAAATATTTCAGGGACAGGTCCTTTGATAGCACTTTTAGCATTTCAAAGATATTTTGTTAGCAAAATGAGTCATTTCCCTGTTCTATTATGGGACGGGGGGAGTAAAGATAAGTTACTGCTATGGCACAAGCAAGAATGGACTGTTCTTCTGGGGGGGCAAAGGTGAGGTACTGCTATGGTACAAACAAGGATATAACACCTGGCCTACAATGCCATCTCAGACCCAGCCTTTATGGAGTTGCTGCATATCCATATGTCAAACTCCACTTGCACAACCCACATGCAAGACCTGAATCTGGTGTGTGACATTAATAGAACTTGTTGGCAATATAGATTTGTGCCCCAAAAACTCACTCATCTGTGGAAGAGACTCATTCTCCATGTCAAGCAGTGTACCTGTCTAACCCTCTTTAAGAGGAACCTGGACAACTGGATGGGAAACAGAAAATACAACCCTGGGATCCCACCTCTATCCCTGCTGGACAGGGGAAACAGGTGCTGACTTTGTGGGAACATGGGCTAAAGTATTGGCTAGGCTGATAAGGGCCTCCAGGCCAATAGTCTAGTATCATCCTATGAACCTATGAACCTATATGTTGCTTTTGTTACTCTCCTTGTTTTGCATCCTGATTGTTGTTACTATTTCACATCTGTAGACTGTTTTATGTTTCTCCAGTGGGTAATACTGACTGGCTACATTTTCTGTTTTATCTGGAAACAGTTATTTTGTAGTTCTGTGCTACTTACATGCATTATACTTCTGTTGTCTTTTAGGACAGCTAAAGGTATGCCAATCTGGCATGTCAATCCATGGAGAACCCCCTTCTCAGATGCCGAAAATCAAATTATTGTGGATAGGTTTCAGCAACATAGTGCTTATCTTCTGGAAAGGGAGTTGGGAGATATGGCATCCAGGATGCAAATATGGCAGCATATGTCCAGAACCTTATGGCTATTGGTTGCCATGGCAGAACATATGAACATGTATGCCAGAGTGCTGCTGACATCAAAACAACTGCACAGAGGTGAGCAGTTGCAGTGGGTCATGACCAAATGGCTACTGGGGAGGTCCTGTTAGGGAATCACCACTAACCCCCAGTGAAAAGTTCCTGGCCAATATCAGAGATCCAGACAACTCCCAGGAGAGTGCAGGACAGCATGTACTCGATGTGGGCACATCACTTTCTGAGACAGCAAGCACATCCGAGGAGGAGCTTCCAGGTAGGCTTTGTTGTCTGAACAGTTGAATACTGTTGCGTAGTTAAACAATTGAAATTAATGAGTTAATTCTGTGTCACATATCTTTTTTGGGGGGATTGAAGATTGCTACAGTTATAAGATTATGTTGGAGTTGTTAGCCATGTTCTTGTTGAAAGGGGACTTAATACGCATATAAAGGGGTAAATGTATTACCCACTGTGTTACTGTTAATTGTGCTGATGTTGCCCTTACTGCTTGCTTAACTTCTTCCAGTACAGTCTGGAGTATAATGTCTTCTGCAGATGGTAAGTCAAATATTTTTATGTCAGTACTGCAGAGGAATTTAAATAAATATTCTAGTATGTTATTTTGATCTCAGGCCTGTTGTTGTGTGAATTGCTGTACTGTCTGTAATAGTGCCAGCACCATTATTTTGTTAGCATGTGTTGCACTATAGTAGTGCAAGTATTAATGTATTTCTGGATTATTTGCTTTTTATCACAGATGATCATAACAGAAGGAGTGTGGGCCCTATACCACCTAATATCAGTGTATCAGCAGACTTAGATGATGACAGCAGCTAAATTAAAGCACAGTCGGGACATGCAGAGACTGAGTCTGACACAGAAGTTGGTATACAGCCATCCCCTGTATTTCATCAGACACAACCAGTAGGCCTACATCTACTCAGTCCACTGAGCCCCCCAGATATTGGTCAGGTGGAGGTTGAGGACATTGATCAGGGAAGTGTAGCTACTGAGTATTCAGGGCCTGTTGAGTCAGGCTGTAGCCAAAGTGTGGATGCGGTGGCACACAGGAGGATTGATAGGGGTGCTCAGAGATGGCCAGCTGCCCCTCCACCATCTGGTATAGGTGTCACTTCCTGTGCCACTCAACCTAGGTGTAGGGCCATCATGGAGGCATAGGCATATCCCCATAGGTGCTCCAGACAAATGCTCCAGGTTGTGGATATTGCACAGTCTGACATGTGTGACTGCCTCCACCATGTTGTTGATTCACTGGATCGGATGAATGACATGTTGGAATGAGGGGTGCCTGTGACAGACCTAGGGTTGTCTGTCATAGAATGTGCAACATCTGTGATGGAATGTTTGCTGGGTGGGGAATGGCATCCTCATGGACATAGCACAGACATATCATCTGCTGTCAGCCAAAGTGGTCGTGCCCGATCACGCTCCCATAGTGACAGTACTTCCACTGTTCTGTCAGTGAAAGTGCTGTCCACACCCAGATGTACAGACCATGGGGTTGTGATCCTGGGCATCCCAATGAATGGGATCCAGCAGACATGAGTCACATTCAGGTAGCAGCACTGCATCTGACCTCGGGTGTGAACATGCCAGTGAAACTCCTGGCAGAGACAGTTCTAATGGTCAGGGATGACAATGATGAACTGCCATGTCTACCAGGCATGGTTCACACCTGACCAACAGACCAAAATATAGAGCTAGAACAGAGCTTGACTGTGTTCATGCAGACAGCCACACACCAATTTCACCTGGAGGAATCCTACAGACACACACACACACACACACACACACACACACACAACAGTTACTCATTTTATCTCACTGACCATTTGTTGTTTTATCCCACTGCCCAACTTATTTAACTTCTTAATCATACATACTCCCTAATCTTTTATGTCAGCCTAGGCTTACTGCCTCCCACCACACACACAACACTCTGTGCAAGGGATGATAGCTGTGCCATTTCCCTGTTTTCTATCTTTTTGATTTGGGGATATAAAAGCTGTATCTGATGCACAGGGTATGCAGCTAACTTAGTGCTTAATATATCTGCATTTGTGTTGTTGAACTGCTCATTGTACCTTTGATTTATATTGATATTAATTAGACAGTTAATAGCATCACAATTTCACAACTTTATAGTGAATTTACCTGTAAGGGTTGTGAATTCAGAAACTGCATTGTGCATCATTACTTTCTAACTTCTCTTTTTAATGATTTTCCAGGACAAATGTATGGTGCACATCATAAGTCACACCATCATATCCAGATCTTAGGATTGTATGACTGCATTGTTGTCAAATATCATCAGAACAGTAATACACTATAATACTCTCTTCTGCATGTACCTCAACAGATATATGTAGCAGCTAGAAAGACCACAGGGCTTTCTCAGCAAGATAACACATGGTCTACAAGCCAAGCCATGATGTATGTGGATAGAGTAAAAGCCATGTCACTGTAAAGTGTCTGTTGTAGGATGTGGTGATGTCTGTCTGGCCTCCAGGCCAGTGTCTGACTATGCCCTGGTGGGATGACTGCATATTCAAAAATCTGATATAGCTGATGACATCAGCAGTGTCTGTTGAGAATATGGTGATAATAGTGTGCCACATACTATGGTAAAAGGCTCTGTACAATTTAAAAGAATACAGCAAAACACAGCACTGCAGGAACCAAAGACCCTTCTGTAGAAATGTAAAAAATATCCAAACAAACAGCAGCAGGGTCACCACAACAAAAAGCATAAAATAATTTATTAGTAACAGGATAAGCTCTTTCAGGCACACACACACACACACACACACACACACACACACACACACACACACACACACACAATTCACTGCAGTGAAAATAGAACCTCTACCTAAGTACACAGACTACAGAGTGTATTACTTAATGCAAGCACCATGGCACAAGTCTGACTTTTCCAAGAATGCAGCTGAACGTATAGGAAATGACACCAGTAGGCCATGTATGAAACAAGATTTTGGTAGGCCTGCATAGGTTCATAGCTTCATAGGTCCATACTAGGCTACTACCATAATGGCCCTAGGTTCATAGCTTTATAGGAGGTTACTAGGCTAATGGCCCAGGGGCCTTTTCAAGTCTAAAAAAGTTGTACCATTGTTCCCTTATAGACCAAGATATGTACTCCATATTTGCAAATCCAAGGTTGGCATTAGTTGCTCTTGTCTGTCAGTGACATAGGTGAAACCACCTGGGTAAAGTTACAATTTCCTATCCAATTGTCCAAGTTGTGCTTAAATAGGGTCATTGAGGAGCTCAATTTCACTTGAGTTGGGAGTTTGATCCATAGCAGTGGCAAACTCTGGGAGACATATCTGTCTCTCCAGCATGTCCTGTTGATGTTGTAAACTAGGTTAAGGTTTCTGCAGCAAATTAATCTTGTCCCATTTGATTTGCAGAGGTGCAGCATTTCCATTAAGACAGGGTTCAAGAGTGCTGTGTAGGCCAGGCAAAATCCAACTGTCACCAGTCTATACGATACATAGTACAGTGAAAGGGCCTTCAGTTTGTCCATGTAGGTCATGTGTTGAAGTTCCTGGAGTTTCATGATGAGAAACTTCTTAGGTCTCTCCAGCTGCTGCAGGTGTCAGGTGATGTACATGCAAAAGGGAGCATTGTATTCTATTACTGGTCTGATGAGGGATGAGGTTTGGATGCTATGGCCTTACTTATGAGGTGGGCAACATAAAAGGACTTCCTTACCACTGTGGACACATAATGATCAAAGTTGACATTGCTATCAATCTAGATTCCTAAATCTCTCACCATTTGATTGGAACAAATGGAGGTATTTTTAATAGTGAAATTTGCAGGGACCTCTCCTTTGTCAAAAGGGATAATAATGCATTTTTGGGTTAAGTTTAAGTCTGTGGCTTTGGTAGCAATCATTTATGTATGTAACCCCATTCTGAAGTATGTTGACATTGTTCAGGGATTCAGTGATTGCACACAGTTTGCAGTGGTCAGCAAACTTGGTGAGCCACAGGCCATCTGTTATCACCTGAATTTCTGAGAAATATATTCCAAACAGTAGGAGGTCCAGCACATACTTGTGGAACACACTTGCAACAGGTCTGCTGGTAGAGGTGGAATCCTCAACTATGACTGAAAGCAATCTGTTGGTGAAACAGTTGGCTACCTAACTAATGACATATGGGTTAATCCCCAGATGAGTGAGGTTCTCAATAATGCCTGAATGGGGGATTATGCCAAAGCATTTGTCCTAGTCAATATAGGCAGTATGTACTAATTTGCCTTCATCCAGGGCTTTAGTGACACTCTTGAAGAATTCCACTAGGTTTAACGGGCATGAGCTGCCCTTTACAAAGATAAACTGGTTTGGGTCAAGAGTTTGAAGGTCCCCAATATCCTTGTTGGTGAGGTCCAAGATGATTCTCTCCTTGGCCTTACAGACAAGGCAGGTAATGCTTATGGGTCAGTTGACCCCCTCTGTACAAAGAGATTATGGTTGCTGTTTTCCACTATCTTAGGACAAAGCCAGTACATAGACTGTGGTTGAAGATAGTACCCAGTGGTTCCACTAACTCTTGCTTTACACAGTTTAATAGGCAGCCTGGGATGTTATCAAGTCCCATAGAAGCTGAGGTTTGACCTTGGTGAATGTGGTTATGACCTGTTCTTTGGAAATGATAGGTAGAGAACTGGTGACAGATATGCTTTGGAGTATGATTGCTGGAGATAGAGGTATGAAATTTTGCCAAACCTATCTGCTAACAGGTTGGTGATTTCCTCAGGTTCTGTATAACTGCTACCATCCACTAGAAATTTGGTGCATAGCTGTGCCTTCTCTTTTACATTACTGCCATAGCTAAAGAATGCCTTATGGTCATACTTAGCAAGGAATGTTAATTTAGTTTCATAATTAGCTTTGGAGGACTGTACAAGATGTCTAATTTGCTTTTTCAAGCTATGGAGGGTGTTCTTCTGATGAGACTGTTCCCTCTAATTCCTAGGCAGCAGTTTCTTTGTCTTGTTGTATAATCTGTTTATGCCAGATATCCATCTAAGTGGGTTGTTTTTTGTGAGCATGTTTTGATCCATTCTGGTATGTTTTAAGTCTATACACTTGTAAGGGTGTTTATACAGGGCAGTTGTATATACCTCCATATAGAAGTCTTTACTGTCGTTGGTGGCAGGACGCCTGAAACTATTTATGCCATTGCTTAGGAGGCTATACTTTACTTTGGAGAAACCAATGTTTTGGATCCTGTGGGGAGGGGGGTCAGGTATGATTGTTACATTGAACATGACTGATTTATGGTCAGACCTTACCAGGGAGGGTTTCACACATGGGGTGGTGCAGTAATCTCCCATGTTGGTGAGTGCTATGTCAAGGACATTCCAGCCCCATTGTGGGGGTGCAATCTAATTGTTCCAGAGCATTTGTATTTATAAAGTGCAGGTACCTTAGGGCAAGCATGTTTGAGCTCATATATGTATCACAATTGCTGGAAGGATAGTTAAAGTCACTCATGCCTAGTGTGTTTTTCTGTATTATGAGTGACTCAAATAGATCCAGGAAGGCACTAACAATGATGTGGAGGGGGGGGGGGGTCTTTCCCACAGTTAGTTGGAGTTGGAGTTACTCTAGGGAGTTGTACTGCTTAACCAGTCTTGAGGTACATTTGTCTTTTCTGAAGATGGATACACCTCCTCCTTTGGTTCTTTCACATTCTTTTTGCAGCCTGAATGTGTGGAAAACATTAAAGCCTTTCATGGTCAGAGTACTCTCTATGGCCCTAAACCACATCTCTGTGACTGCACAAGCTTCAGCATCTTCCCAAGTAAGTAGTGCCCACTGAGTGTAGTTTCTGATTTATAGTCCTAGCATTAAGCAGCATAATCTTGAGTTTGTCTTTTGAAGATATTTGTATGTCAGGCTTTTTTTTTCTTATGACATTGCCTAAAAGGGCACTATGAGGGAGGCAAGTACATTGGCCAATAACGGTGACAGATGAAGACCATCCCTGACAAAGCAGAGTGGTCTGTTGACCATCTCATCCCAGGCTGAGAAATACCTAAACCCCCTGGACTGACTCCAATAGCTAAGCAAATTCTTGATGGTGATAATTCTTTTTTTTTGTTCTGGGGAATCATCCTTGGTGAAGGTAGAATGCTGCTTAGGGGTATGGACATACCTGTCTGGGACACATAATAATCTGAGAGCTCAGTAATATCTCTCTTCATATAGTCCAGTGTGGTACGTCTCAAGTAATTTACTCCAACACGGAGTATGACAGAGGTGTAACTGCTAAATTGTAGAACAACCCAGCTCCACGACAAACAAAGCTTTATTGGACAAAACCCTCAAAACAGCAAGACAAACAGTAAAAAGAATGATCTACAGATTGTAGACCATTCTTTTTACTGTTTGTCTTGCTGTTTCGAGGGTTTTGTCCAATAAAGCTTTGGTTGTCATGGAGCCGGGTTGGTCTACAATTTACTAGTTTATACTATTGCTTTCGAGAGGTGTAACTGTGCTTGTTAACAAACTTGATTGCATGCATGACTTTATGGATCCTGGCACCTGACAATGACTTTCTAGTTGTACAACCTGGTCAAGGGGACATCTGTGTGTCTCACTATGGATTTGCCTATGACCAAGACATTGGTTTTCTGGTCTTTTGCTTTAAGGGCTTAATGGGTGACACACTGATATGTTTGATTTAAAGTGTAGTGGGTTCCATTGGGACTGTAATGTGTGCAGAAGCTTTGTATTTCCAAGGTCTCTTCTCTTTGGTAAGCTTCTAATAAGTACCTCTGCATATGTGCAGTTTTGTGTTGTGCACTTGGTTTGAAGAGATGAAGTCTGTTTGCTGACAACCTGTTTGATATCTGGTTTGTTGTTACCTGAAGAGACAGTATTTATTGTAGATTCATTGTATAGTTGCAACTCTTACATATTGTGTTTGTAAGTTTTATTAGTACATGGATGTCAGTATACATGAAGCAATAGAAGCCTAGCTGTGTAGAAACACAAATACCCTTATTTAGCATATTTAGATGGTCATTGTTAACAGAGCGATTTTGTGAGTAGCAAAAAACTGGGCCTGTCTATGAGGGAGGGTCTATATTACAACATCGAAGACACTAAACATCGAATGGCTTAAAGACCAAATATGCCAGACCTCGAAGTCACTATTGTGGGCGGCTGCACCCCTAACATCCCCTGCTAATTATATATACCAACTCTGAGATCACACTACAGTGAGGAAAGGACAAATATTCCAGTCTTCACTGTACTTCAATCTCACAAAAAGCACATTGTTGAACGGCATTTCCGACGTTAAAGCTGTTTGATGTTCAGCCTCTTCGATCTTGTAATAGGAACCCTATGAGGGACATTAGTGCCACCCTAGAGGTGACTTTTCAGTCACCCAACCAATAGTGAAGGTTGCACTTGAACAAGATGATTAAGGACCACTGCTTCACATGCAGTGCGAGCCTATTACAGAGAACTGTGAGCCACTGGGGAGAATATATCTGCCTCCCTAGCATGTTCTGTTTATGTCACAGGCTAGGCTGAGAACCCGGGGCCAACTTATTCCTGTCCCATTTGATTTGCAGATGTTCAGAATTTCCAATAGAGCAGGGTCTGAAACTTCTCTGTAGGTCAGGCATATGTCATCTCTCAGCATCTTGTAGGATATGGAGTACAGTGACAGATCTTGTAGACTTTCCATGTATGTCATGTTTGGAGAACCTGCATTATCCCAGTCACAAAACTATTTTTCTCCAGTTGCTGCAGTTGTCTTGTGAGGTACAGACATAAGGGAGCCTTGTACTCAATTAGTGGTCTGATCAAGGTGGGATACAACAGAGCTATGACCCCCTTGGTCTTGGATGTTATATCCATATGTATGAGGCTGAAATGCAGAATGTGTGCCTCAACACTATGGGGACATACTGATGAAAGTGTAAATTGCTATGTATATGTGTTCACAAGTCTCACAACACTGTGTTTGAGCTGAGAGTGGTGCTCTGCATATCATAATTAGCAGGGGTACTTCATTGCCAAACAGGACAATGAGTCATTGTTTGCTGTAAGGTTCAGTATGGGAGTTTGGCACCAATCATTTGTCTCTGTCAGCCCCTTCTGCAATATGTTTCCATCATTGGGAGCCTCTATATAAGTGCATCCGATTAATAGTCATCTGCAAACGTGGTAAACCACAGGCCATCTACCATAGCCTGCAATTCAGAGAAGTAATTTCCACACATTTGAGGGCCCAGCACAGATCCTTGAGGTTTTCACAAGTAAGTGGCTAGTAGTGGGGGGGGTGCATACCTCAGCTTTGACAGTGTGCATAATGCTGGTGAGCCATTTGGCTATCCAGCTAGTACTTTATGGCTTAATTCCCAGATGGGGCATGTTCACAATGAGACATGAATTTGGGATATTGTTAAAAGCCTTGGACTACTGAACATAGGTGGTATGTCCTGTTATCTGTTATCCAGGTCTTTAATGTCAGTATCAAGAAGTCCACCAGGTTCAATAGGCAAGATCTATCCTGGCAAACACAACATGGGTCGACTGAAGTTTGCTGAAGGTCACCTATGTCCCTGTGGATGAGATCCATACTGATGCTTTCCTAGCCTTGCAGATAAGGCTTGTTAGGCATATGGGTCAATAGTTGTAGTTCTGCATGTTACCAAATTGATGTGCATTGCATATGACACATTTGATATTACTTTCTGTAGTGTAGGTGATATATGTCTGGAAAAAGTACTGAGACACCAGCGTTGCAATTCTTGGAAGGGGGAGGGAAACACATGGCTGTACTGTAAATATGTGACATAATGTGATATAGGGCCTTCATCTTTTAATGTTTCCACATGTAATGACAAGTCATGCACAAGAAATGGAAAATAAACAGCAGTAATACTTAATAATATGTAGGTTTTCTTTGCACAATGGTTAGCAAAGTGTATACACATGTGAGATACACCTGTTTGTGCATGAGCCGCATTGCTAAACTCTAACAGTTGGTATTTAGTCTATGAAAAACACCTGCTACTTAAGTGACTTTACAGCAGCAGGTGTTTATGTATTGATACTTTACTTTTTGGGACCAGATGGTAATGCGTTCAAATCCTTTTCACTCTCTCTTTTTTCCCCAGTGTTTGTGAACTGTGCCACTTAGTACAAATAAGAGAACTGATAATAATGAATGGCAGGTTTGGCTTTGTTTATCTGGTGTGCGTAAAGGTGCAGCAGTGCACAATCTGGCCCATCCAGGAAGCAGACAGGAACCAGACAGCCAAAAATAGAAACCAGATACATTCAATTAATTCTACTGGGCATTGTGCAAACCCACTAAGCAACATTGCACTGAGGTTAACAGCGAGACCTTTAGAATGAATACTAAGATAGGGAATGTCATGTAACTAATCCTGTGGCAGCAGATGTAAGTGGTCCTGGGTTTTAGTACAAGGTGTACAACCTTTGTTTTACTGTTGTGACACTGCAATTCATAGCAACAAACTGCAACATAGAAAAGTGTTTTCTCAACCTACTTGTGGCAATAGATGTAAGTGTAGGATGGTCATACACATGGTCCTGGATTCAAATGCAGCATATTCCATGCACTTTTAATGTTCCACTTTCCATTACAGTCACTCTCATCTATAACACTTGGCATAGTACAGCTGATTTTAATTATATGTATGAGGGCTGAGACCCTTATATTATCTCCGTCATTTATTTTTTACCTATGTATTATCCATTTATTATCAAATTATGACTTTGGTATATGGTGTACTATATTCCTGTAAGCATATTTCTGCTCTCTGGACTGCCATGGCCTTCACATTTGTCAAACACACATACACAACTTCCTGTACATCAAATAGTCTTGAAATTGCATTGCTTGCCACTGTTGCACACCATGTACCATCAGGCAAACACATTGCTTGGCAGTGCACACCCTTGAACACTGTGTTTGCGTGATGGTAAGTGATGTGCAGCATTTTCAAACAGTGTGCACACTCCCAGTAAATGTGATAATTGGAATTGGCTGGAAACCATCAGCCTCCATTGCTCTTGACCCATGGTAGACATGACAGGCATTTGTGGAGAGGATGTGGCTTTTAGAGCATAGATGTGGGCTATCCAGGAGTCCAAGATTTTTACTGGACTCCTAATGAAGTGCCAGGTTGCTGTAGGGAGGACATTTATGGATGCCAGTATAAATCAGAAGCTTGGGATAGTTTTGATCCGGGCTGTATCCAGTGCTACTGGTATCCCACACACTGGTGACCAATGTAGGTACCACTTTGTGACCTACTTCAGAGGAAGAGGGATATCCTTGATGCTTGGATCAAGGAATATAGGACAGAGGACATCCCAGAGATCTGTAAGTATAAACTACAGAGAGTACTTGTAAGGCTTAAAAGCTGAATATTGGCAAGACTGGAATTCATAATGGTATTCTGTTCTGTTCTGTATTTTCCACAGCAGCCATGGAAAGGGAGTACAATGTTAGGACCCATGGTGCCAGATTGGTGAGGAAGAGGGAAGCAAGTGTTATGTATGCAGCAGAAGAGTAGTGTAATTGTAGCATTAAAAGCTAAAGATAGCTTGTTTGGTATTTTATGCAGTTCTATCACACTGAGCATGCATATCTCAACTGTAAAAGCAAGCAAGCATGCAACAGTCTGTAACACAAATCAAGAGTACAATATTAGACTATAGTCAGAGGAGGTGGGTTCAAATACCCCTATTCTCAAGTATAAAATACTGTTAATTGTTCAGTCATATGTAACTTAAAGTTTTAAAGTAAAAGCTCTATATCAGTGGCACACATGGACTGCTATAAACTGTAATCTGTATAATTGGAACACGCATATGTGCACATGTAAAAGAGTACTTGCTGCAATCTGTAGTATAGTGTGCATCTGTTAGGAGCGAGTAGTCTTAAAAGTAATAGTTATCTGTTGTGGTGTGGTAGTCTTAAGAGTAAAGGTTAAGATAATAGAGTCAAATAATTTTATTAATGCATTGTATGTTACATATGAAAGTAATAATCTTATCTCTTTTTTTCTCTCACTCCAAACCATTCTCTCTCTCTTTTTTTGTTGTTGCTTTATATTATTTAGTCTCATCAAAATGTGTTCATGTCATCCATGTGTATCACATCATAAAAAGCTCCACAACACAGGGAGGTAGGCCTGCCAAACAGGATCTGCCTGCCCCCACTTTACCAGCCCCAGCATCATTGCCCAGCACATCTGGGAACCAAGCTGGCAGCACCACCTCTGCTGCCCCTGCACTACCTGCCCCCTCAGGTAGTTCTGTCCCAGAGAATAGTTCAGTATTTCCCTCCAGGTGCAGTGGCAGAGGTGGTGTGTTTATCATGCATGCTGAACTGCCAGGAATGGTTCATACGATTGTGAGTTGCACTGTTGGTGCATGACTACACCAGATGGAGGGGCTGCTCTCCTTCATTTTACATAGGATAAGGAGAAGGAGAGGGAGATGACCAGTGGTCCAACCAGTAGCAAAGTGAGGTGAGTGTGATGACAGTTCAGTGGATGAGAACTTGATTCTCACTGTCACTCAGCTTGATGAGCATGGGTCCTGGATGTCCCCACCCTCACCCCATTGATGATGTCCACCAACTTTTTGTGTCCATCACCATCCCTGTGTCTTGCTTTGTTTGTCTGCAATTGCTTAATAAACTACCCAACTTACCAGACCCAGACCTACCTACATCCCTTCCCCAACATTCGTCTCTCTCAAAATAAAAATGTGCATCTGTCCCACAATAAATCAAACAAAAAATTGCCCCATACATAGCTCTCCATTTCACACACGTCTACTTGATGCACTTAATTTGTTACAATTGGCTATACAACATGATTGTGTTGTGGTCACTCCTCTCTCTGGAGGTGACAGTCCAAATTCAGGTAATATTCTGCATATATTGTCAGTTTTTACTGTTGAAGAAATGGATAGCTATGGTTCTTTCCAACTTCCATGCTGCACATTCCTGTATTTCTTATCATTTGTTCTTCCCCCATTTGCTCCCCATTTAACCAATTTTCTATCTTCCCAATTTCTTATTGTTAATGCATTATTGTGTGATGGTACACACCATGCACCAACATGCAGCAACAGTAATACAAAAGTACTTCAAAGTGTTAGATTCAGTTGTATTCCAACCCAGTACTATCTGGCAACAAAAAAGGAATTTATCACTGCATTAACACGTGCAGCCACAGAATCATTTAAGTAGCAGGTGTATTCTAGACACTCAATACTGTCAGATTTTAGCATATCCATTGTGCCACTGTCCTATCTTCCCCATTTCTTTTTGTTAGTGTATTATTGCACAGTGATAAATATTGAGCATCAACGTGCACCGAGTGTAATACAAAAGTATTTAAAAGTATTACATTCAGTTGTATTCAAACCCGGTACCATCTGACCCTAAAAAAGGAATGTATCACTGCATTAACTCATACCATCACAGAGGTAGTTAAGTAGCAGGTATAGTCCAGAGATCCAGTACTGTAAAACTTTGGCAATGCAGCTCACATTAAATGTGTATCTCACATCCATATACACTTTGCTAACCATCGCGCAAACCCGCTGCTTCTTGCAGCTATGAAAATGTATAGATTGTGTTGTATTACCACTCTTTACTGTCCATTTTCTTTGTATGACATGAAATTACATGTAGAAACATTACAAACTAAGGGACCTATGTAACTATATGTCATATATTTAAAATACATCCATATTTTGGCACACCCCCCCAAACATTACAACTCTGGGTCTCAGTACTTTTTCCACACATATATCAACCACACTACAAAATGTAATATCAAATGTATGCTATGCAAAGCACATAGGTTCATAGGTTGGTACTAGGCTATCAGTCCTAGAGCCTATACAAGCCTAGCCATAACAATTCCCTGGCTATTTCTTCCCACACTATTTACTTCCCTGGACCCCTGTCTAGCAGGGTGACTGATGTGATCCACGGGGTGAATTTCCTTTCTCCCATCCAATTGTCAAGGTTCCTTTTGAAGAGGACCAAAGAGGCACTCGGATTGACATGTATGGGCAATCTATTCCAGAGTCTGGGGAGTCTCTGGGTCAGGAACCTATCCCTCCACCATGTTTTGTTTATTGTGATGACAAGGTTTAGATCCCTGGAGCGTGTGGCTCTGAGGGATTGGGATTTCTTTAAGTCTAGCACGTCCAACAGCTCTAGGTTTGACATGGCCTTGTATGTTAAGCAAAGATCGCCTCTGAGTAGACAATATGCAACAGAGTATAGCTGGAGTTTTTAAGGCGGTCAGCGTAGGGCATCTGCTTTAGGCCTGTGATTCTTTCAGTGAGGTACTTCTGTGGCCTTTCCAGTTGTTGCAGATCTGGTAACATGCAGAACTATAATTATTGACTCATATGGCTAAAAAGCCTTATTTGCAAGGCTACTGCAGGAATTAGCATAGACCATATCTACAGAGACATAGGTGACCTTCAACACACTTGATCCTACCCATGTTGGGTCTATCAAGGTTAGATCTTGCTTATTGACCCATGTGGACTTCTTTGATACTGACCCCAAGACCTGGATGAGGAATAACAGAACACACCCTCTGTGTTGAATTATCCAAGGCCTTTGGCACTATCCTCCATTCATGTCTCATAGTGAAGATTTGCCATCTGGGATTAGGCCATACAGTACTAGATGAATAGCCAACTAGCACAATGACAGAACACAAACTCTCAAAGTTGGGGACTGCACCTCCACCACAAGTGCACTCACCAGTGGAATACCACAACGATCTGTGCTAGGCCCTCAACTGTTTGGAACATTCTTCCCTGAAGCACAGGCAACAGTAGACGGCCTGTGGTTATCAAGTTTGCAGATGCCTGTTAACTGGACACACTCATATAAAGTCCTGCAATGATGGTAACATAGTACAGTAGGAGCTGACACAGACTGATGACTGATGATAAACTCACAAACTGAACTTTAAGCATACAATGACTCTTTGTCACCTTTATCAATGATGTACTCCTGTAAATTATGATATGCATACCACCGCCCCCCAATCTCAAACACAGTGTTTTGAGACCAGGAAGCACATGTTGATAGCAATCTACAGTTGCATCCTTATGTGCACATAGTAGTGACACACACAATCTGCATTGTGCACTTCATACATATGGACATCGCACCCAAGACCATGGTAGTCATACCTCAGCTGTACTCTACCCTTATCACACCAATAATAAGAGGTCAGTTACAAATGACCTCACATCTCACTGTACCTCACCATACACTTGCAACAAATGGAAAGAACACAGGGTTGTGCCTGGGTCACCTCCAACACCTCCAAACATGATATACATGGAAAGATTGACATACCTGTCACTGTATTCAGTATCTCACAGGCTGCAGAGAGGTGACCTATGGGTTGCCCTGCAGGGCAGTCTCAGACCCTGCCCTTCTGGAAGTGATGAGCATCTGCAATTCAAATGTAACAACTGTAATTTGCCCCAGGGTTTTCAACCTAGACTGTGACATAAACCAAACATACTGGGGAGACAGATATATCCCACCACTGTCCACACTCCTCTGTAATAGGCTCCCACTGCATGTGAAGCAATGCTCCTCAATTACCCCGTTCAAGCACAACCATAAATACTGGTTGGGTGATTGTAAAGTCAACTCTGGGCTGACACCTATGTCCCTCATGGACAGGGCCAGTTCTTGTTGCTCACAAACATGCTCCACTAAGAAAATGACCATCCAACTATGCTCAATAAGGGTACTTGTGTTTTTACACAGTAAGGCTTTCAAACACCGTATTGCTATTACGCTAGTAGCCTCATATGAACCTATGAAGCTATGTGTCTATGCAGGCCTCACAACCCATTGTCCTGACATGACCTGCTGAGCTCATCCCCTATAAGTTCATCTGCACTCATGTATAAATCAGACTTGTGCAGTGGCACTTGTGTAACATACTGTTTTCTGTAGTCTGTGTACATAGATAGGTAGGAGTTCTATTATCACTGAAGTCAAATTAGGGTGTGTTTGTGTGTATAAACAGCAGAGCATATGTGCATATCCTATGGTTACTTCTCTAATTACATGGATTGCCAGTATTTTGATACTTGCTCATGCCTACACATCCATTTCATACAAGCCTCCCAACCTCTTGTCTTCCACATGGCCTCCTGTTGTCATTTACTATAAGAACACCTGCACTCCTATATAAATCAGACTCGAGCTGTAGGGCTTGCGTTAAGTACTTTGTTCTGCAGTGTGTGTACTTAAATAGGTAGGGGTTATGTCCTCACTGCAGTCAACTGTGTGCATGTGCGTGCATGTGTGTGTGTGTGTGTGTGTGTGTGTGTGTGTGTGTGTGTGTGTGTGTGTGAGAGCTGTTGCTTGACATTACAAAGAGCATTTTACACCAGAATGTGGAAAACTGTTATCTTCTCAACAGACACCGCTGATGTCATTAGCTATAAAGTGTTGTCTGACACAATCCAAGTCAGACTTTAGCTGTGGTGCTTGTGTTAAGTACTGTGTTCTGTAGTCTGTGTACTTAGAGAGGTAGGGGGTCTTTTCTCACTGCAGTCAACTGTGTGGATGTCTGTGTGTCTGCTTCTAGACAGCAAAGCACATGTGTGTGTGGCCTACAGTTATTCTCTAATTACGTTGATTGCCAGTATTTAGATACTTGCTAATGCCTACACACCCAATTCATACAGGCCTCCTAACATCTTCTCTCCCACACACCTTGCTGATGTCATCTACTATAGGTTCACATATACTCCTGTCTAAATCAGACTTGAGCTGTGGTGCCTCTGTTAAGTAAGGTGTTCTGTAGTCTGTGTATGTAGATAGGTAGGGGTTCTGTTCTCACTGCAGTTGTGTGTATGTGTGTGTGTATTTTACACCAGCATGTAGGACACTGTCATCTTCTCCTTAACACACACTGCTGATGTCATCAGCTATACCATATTTTTAGCTATGCAGTACTCCCACCAGGGCAGGGTCAGAGAATTGCCTGGAGGCCAGGCAGAAGTCACCTCATCCTATATAATAAAGTTTACAGTGACATGCCTTTTAATGTATCCACATACATCTTGGCATGGTGTGTAGGACCTATGTTATCTTGCTGAGAAAGCGTTGTAGCCTCTCCAGCTGCTACATGTGTCTGCTGTGGTGCATGTAAAAATATGCATTATACTCTATTAGTGCTGTAATTAGGTTTGACTACAGTGCTGTCATACAATGCTAAGATCTCAATATTATGGCATGACGTATGATGTGTGCAACACAGACATTCAATAGCAGTGTGGACACTTGGTTTCAAAGTTCAGATTGGCTATATAAATGTGTTCCCAGTGCTTGCTTGCATCACTGGGTCTCTGCATAGCAGGACTGTTGTCAATGCTGTGATTAACATGGAACTCCAATTTTCAGATGGACTACATTACACACACTCATTTCTGCATTTATTTGTACATTGTGTGCCTTTGTCAGCATTCAGTTGTGAGTGTTAGCTCCTCCTGTCCTTTGTTATCACCATTGGTGAACTCAATGATTGCATACAATATTTGGGAATCAGCAAACTTCGTAAGTCAAAGACCATATGCTTTAGCCTGAACTCTCAAGAAATCCAGTTCAAACAGTGTAGGGCTAAGCACAGATTTCTGAGGTTTGCCAACAGTGACAGCTCTACTGGTACAGGTTGATTCGCCAACTTTTACATGATGTGTTCTGTCAGTGAGCCAATTGTTTATATAAGGTTAAATCCCTAGCTTGGGGGCTTCCTCAATGATACCTACATGTGTTATTGGGTCAAAACTCTGGGCTAAATCACAATATGCAGTATGCAGTGACTTACCTTCATCCAGGCTTATCACATGGAATCCATGTTCTGTTACAACATCACCGATAATCACCTATAGGGTGACCCAGTACATACACCTTCCTGATATGGATGAATGCACAGTCCCAACACATCCACCACATGGCCTATGTTATCATACAAGAGTGTACATCAACATGCATCCACCTGAGTTGGGGAGACAGCACCTGATGCATGCAAGTATAGGGACATCCTGACTCTCCTTGACTGTGAGGTAGACCAACATGTCATCATGGACCTCTTCTATGTGTACAGTAGTAATATTCTGGGTGTGTGCAATACACCTGTGTGAGTTGTTTCTGCTACATCAAGTCCATTACATCTTATAGATGTCCTCAAAGAGGTCACTGAGGGCATGCATGACAACAACAGTATCATCTTGTGGAACTTGAACAAGTCAAGGCATTTGACAAAAATCCACACCAAGGTATTCAACCAACACTGTGATATGTGGCCATGACAGCTATATCACTAAATGGGTAGACACGTGTATGACATACATGGCATCTCACTATGTTGAAATGACTGACATGACATATATCTCAGGTCCAGTGATCAGGTTGATATATCAGAGGTGTTTGCTAGGCTCTTTCCTGCCCATTAGTTAAGTGATGGACATCACAAATGACATACACATGCTGTATCCAAACAGCTGCCTGAAGGACTACAGCTTGTGGGAAGTTATTGACTCCAACTGTGATATTAGTATAATACAGACAGTATCAACACATACCAGAGACTGCTGCCACAGCCATGACAACACCTGCATTGATGAGATACATGGAGGGATTTGCTGAATCAGGAAACAGACACACTACCAATGTATAATGCGGACATCACATCCTATAATCAGACCAATAGTTATGTGACCTGTCTCCTGGAGTAGAGGGTAAGTGGTACATTCAGCAGCATGTGGTCACAGTGCTGACTACTCCTCTGAATGTAACATAACTGCTGGATATGAGAAGGACATGCACATCAGAGGTGATAATAACTTCATGGTTCCCAGCCTTCGTCACATTAATAACTGTGAACAAAGCACCCTTCTTCATGTACCTCCCTATACATTTTCCAGTCATGTGTAACAGAAGTGTACCACCTTTGTCAAAGGCCATACCTAGGTACTCTTTCTTGGGAATATACATGACTGTCTGATGGTGCAGAACAGCAATAGTTTCATAGGCGTCTGCTAGGCTAATGACCACAAGGGCCTTTTTAAGCCTAGCCATGCATCCCAAATCCCTGACAAATTCTGGTATCTTTGATAAGTTTAAGCAGGGGCTTTGGAGATGAAACATTTACAAGCAGGGGCCTGGGAGATGAACCATTTAGAGGTTGCCTGTGTCTATTATAGACATAGGTGCCAAACCAGGGATGAATTTCCTGTTCCAATCCAATTGTCCAAGTTGCACTTGAATTGGGTTAGGGAAAAACTTAGCTTCACGTGGATGGGGAGCCTGTTCCAAACATGGGATAGTCTCTGGAATAGATACCTGTCTCTCCAGCAGGTGCTGTTTATTTCACGTGTAAGGTTTAAGTCATTAGAATGAGGAATTCTAGAGCTGTTGTATGGAGGATATGCAGGAGGTCCATCAGAATGGGTTCTGACAATTCCCTGTATGCCAGGTATAGATGTCACCTTAAAAGCCTACAGGAGGCAAAATACAGGGATATGGCTTTGATGCAGTCTGCGTACGACATTTTCCATATTCCCTGTATTCTTTTCTTGAAGAACCTCTGTGGACATTCCAGTTGTTGGATGCACCTGGTTAGGTGCATACCAAAGGTGGCATTGTACTCAATGATAAGTCTAATGAATGTCAAATACAGTGGAACAATGACTTCCTTGGATTTAGATGCCATACCTTTGTTTATAAGTTCCACAACATAGATGAATTTTCTGTTCCAATCCAAATGATTGACTTCAACAATTGGCTAAGCTTTTGGTGTCATTCTAAGGAGACCCAGTATCTGTCTGCCAGGGATGACATGATCGACAAACCATGATGCTTTGCCAGAGATGGCCTGCACCTGTCACCCCTGGGATTCCAGATACTGGCTAAGCCTCTAGCCACTCCTATAGTGCCTTTTTTTAGGCAAAGTCCAAATGACAAATTCACCACTGTAACAGGTACAAGCAAGCAAAATCTGAGGGTATTGCTACTTGATGCTAGAAGGCTAAACCTGAAAATGCACTCACTCAAGGCATTCCGTAAAATGGAGAACATCGACATCTGTGCAGTGACAGAGTCCTACTTCAAGGCTCCAGAGAGTACCCCTGCATTACCAGGCTATAATTCATACCACACCTTTCGGCCACCTAACCTGGACCGAAACACTAAAGGTGGATCATTAAGGATATCCACACCTCCAGACTAGTTGCTCAGCATAATGCATCCGAGATTATCCAAGTGCAAGTAACTCTAGGCAAGACCGCAATCCAAATTGTAGCTTGTTACAGATCCCCCACCATGCCCCAGGATTCCCACTCCTCATTTCTTGATACACTGGAAAATATTAGGGTACAACCTAACACCCTAATAATGGGTGATTTCAACTACCCCACCATTAACTGGGAAAACTACTCATGTACCAACTCTTATGCTCAACATTTTCTGGACTTCATAAATTCCAATGCCATGGATCAACTTATCTACAACCCCACCAGGGTCAGCAATATCCTAGACATGGTTATTACCAACATGGGCAACTGGTGCTCCACACCAGAGGTCAATTCCTTGTTGGTCAGATATGACCACAAGCTAATCACCCTAGACATCCACATCCCTCCCCCACCCCCCATTAAGGAAACCACCGTAAAAAATTTCTCCAAAGCTAACTTCATGCTTCTTAAGACAGCAGTGGCAAACTTCACAACACACATGCTGATGGGCAATAGAGGTATGACTGCTGAATCCTACACAAATACACTTTATAAGCACTTAGACAAGTGTATGGATCATGCTATCCCTAACAGAACCAAGATGCTATCCTCCAAAAAAAGGAAGCCAATCTGGTGGTCCCCTGCCATAAACAAACTCTACAACAGATGAAAGAAACTGTTGCAAAAAAAGAGTAAAACCCCATGACTGGAGGAAATCCCTGGTCAGCCTCAGTACGGAGCTGAGATACCTCATAAAATCCTCCAAAGCTAGTTATGAAAACAAAATCGCCACTAACTCTAAAGACAACCACAAAGCATTCTATAGCTATGTCAAGAATCTCAATGGCAACACTCAGATCTGCCCTGAGTTACAGCACAATGGCACTAAATATACAGAACCAACTGATATTGCCAACATCCTGGCAGATAGGTTCAGTGATAACTTTACCCCCCTTTCATCCCCTAAAGGGCCCATCTCTATACCGGAAAAATGCAAACTTCCTGTAATCACGGCTGCACAGGTAAAAAACATAATCTCGAAAGCCAAGAACACAGCATCCATGAGACCTGACAACATCCCAGGCTACATTCTACTACATGAACTACAGAAAGAACTGGCACCCCACCTAAGTACCATGTTCAATCATAGCCTCACCTGAGGCTATGTGCCCACTGAATGGCACACAGTGACAGTTATCCGACTCCACATAGGGGGAGCCACCACGGATCCTGCAAACTACCGCCTGATTAGCCTGACGAGCCTGGTCTGCAAGGCTATGGAAAGTATCATAATGGAACTTATAAACAATGACATTGGTAATCTCCAAACTCTGGACCCCAACCAGTTCAGGTTTGTAAAAGGCAGATCATGTCTTCTAAACCTAATAGACTTTATTTGAAGAGGTCGCCAAAGCCATAGATGAGGGTAAGGTGGTTCACACATCCTATCTAGATCTTGCCAAGGCTTTTGACACCATCCCCCACTATGGAATTATAGATAAACTCACTAAACTAGGTATAAATCCCTATGTCATAAGATGGGTTGCCAACTGGCTCACTGACAGAACTGACACTGTGAAAGTAGCAAACTCCAAATCCAACTTCAGACCAGTGACAAGTGGAGTACCACATGGTTCATTCCTGGGTCCTCTCTTGTTTGGTATCTACTTCTCTGAAGTACAGGCTAACACAGAAGGTCTTTGGCTAACGAAGTTCGCAGATGTCTGCAAACTAAGAGCCATTATAAAAACTCCAAAAGATGTGGACATCCTAAAAAAGGGCCTTGCTGAGACAGATGCCTGCTGTCAAAGCCATGGCCTCAAGCTCAATGCCAAAAAATGCATTGTCATCGCTTTTGGTAAAAACTCTGTACCCATGAATTACCACATAGGTGGTAGTCTACTTAACACTGAAAAAAAATGTGATGAGACCTTGGGACACAGGTGGACAGTAGTCTCTCCTTTGATAAACACATCACCACAGTAGTCAGTAAATCCTTCTATGTGGCACACCTCATCACAAAAGGTTTCTCATCCAGGAAAAAAGAGGTCATTGTTCCCCTCTACTCATCACTCATTAGACCCATTATTGAGTACAATGGCCCTTTTGGTATGTACATCACAAGACATCTACAACAACTGGAAAGGCGACAGAAATACCTCACAAAGAGGATTAAACTAGAAAGGCCACATAAATACCTCACAAAGAGGATTACCAGCCTCAAACAGATGCCCTATGCAGACCATCAAAAACAACTGCAGCTTTACTCCATCGCATATCGCCTACTCAGAGGCAATCTCTGCCTAACACACAAAGCTATGTCAAACCCAGAGCTTTTGGACATGCTCCACTTAAAGAAATCCCAATCCCTCTGAGCTACACACTCTGGGGACATAAACCTTGTCACCACAATAAACTGGAGGGATAGATTCCAGGCCCAGAGACTTCCCATCCTCTGGAACAAACTACCTATCTATATCAAACAAAGCTCCTCATTAGCACTCTTCAAGAAAAATCTTGATGACTGGATGGGAGATAGGAAATTCACCCCAGGGATCACTTCTGTGAATCTGCTTGACAGTGGCACAGGAAAATAATTTTTTGAGTGGCGAAAGCCAGGGTACCTTTTGGCTAGGCTTATATAGGCCCTAGAGCCAATAGCCTAGTACCTAATTATGAACCTATGATTTCCTCACTACTGTAGACACATGATGTTCAAAGGCTAGATTACTGTCTATGTATGTTTTTAAGTCCCTGACGACTGGGTCACCTCTAAGCAATGTAGTGCTAATATGATAGTTAACAGGGGTGTGTGACTTCCTGAAGGATACCATTAAGCATTTCTTAGTATTTAGTTTTATTCCATGGCTCTGACACCAGTTGCTTGTCTGTGTCAGCCCTTCCTGAAGAACATTTGTATCAGCATTGGATTCAGTGACAGCTGCTAATTTACAACCATCTGCAAATTTAGTAAGCTAAAGACCATTGACATTACAACTGACTTCGAAGAAGCAAATGTCAAAAAGGAGTGGTCCAAAGACAAATCCCTGACAGACTCCATTTGTAACTGACCTCTTTGTAGAGGTGGACTCCCCAATTCTAATTTCCTTGGTCCTGTCTGTGAGCCAGTCGGCTAGCCACTGGGTGACATACAGGTTTGTACCTAACCTCTTGAATTTGTTAACAATGCCTGAGTGGAGTCTAAAATGCCTTAGCCATGTCAATATAGGCACTGTGAACCATTTTGCCCTCATCCATCACTTTGGTGACTTCAAAAAAGTCTACCAAGTTGTGCAGGTATGACCTGCCCTTGACGAAACAAAACTGGGTTGTGTCCAGTTTCTGGAGGTTTACTATATCACTTCTGATCATTTTCTGAATAATTCTTTTCATGGCTTTACATGTAAGACTAATGAGACTTATGGTTCTGTATTTTCTAGGGTCTGTAGATGGTCCACCTTTGTGCAGAAAGATGACTGTTTCTGTTTTCCATTCATGAGGCTCAAAGCTTGTTTGGAGGCAACAGTTAAATAGCAACTCCAGAGGTTCTAATAGGTCATGTTTCATGCTATTTAGAAGGCATCCTGGAACATTGTGTGGGCCCACTGATGCACTGTTCCTGGCCTTAGAGAGTTGTTACACCAGATGCTACCTGTTCAGCGTATACACACACTGCATACATAGGTGTCTGAAATTAATGGCATGTATCTAATTTGTGACAGTGTGGATTGTGCCATAGATATATGCCATGCACAGAAGGCAACAAGGTTGTGTTGTCCATACTGTCATATACAGGCATAGCAGTGTCCCTCCTAACACTTTTGCAGATATTGCAGTACCAGGACACTGTGCGTGGTTACCCTCATAGAGTGTAGTTGTATCATAATAGTTGTCAGGTGTGTGTATATGTGTGCAGGCTCATCCATTATCACTCCACATCACATATGTTTTGTCACAGGCATGAGATTAGTAGTGGTATTATTCTGATATTGTCCATGATTGTGGTTGCTTCTTATGTTTGCCATGATCCTTTACCTGTGGCCACCTGGCTGGAAGTTTCTGGTGAGAGTACACTCATATTCAGGTGTAACAGTTTGCTCAGCTTCCCAATATGCATCCTAGCCCAGGTGTATGTCAGATCCCTGATAGATGTCCTCTACATTGTTTATGTAAGGATGCTTATCTCACACACACACACATCCTCCCCATTATGTCATCTTATGTGACAGTCACAGACAACATATTTTTCACTTTACAGTCCGTACTGTAACATACAGATATGGCTTAGTGTTGCTGCTATATCCATTTTCCGTTCACATGCCCTCCTCTGCTGTACATGCAGAAGTTTCACCTGTCCCCTTTCCCTGTGTTCATTCCTACAATTCATCTGTGTGTCTCTATTCAATACACACACTTCCCCTGGGTAATCATTTTACATGGCAGTACCATGTCCTGTTATAGACCATTAACACGGCTTCAGTACAGTATGCCAGGAATGGGATATCACAATATCCTGCACTGTAGCTACAATGTCCTGTACTGTATTTGAACCATATACTTTATATTCGTATGTTTCAACTGTCCAGATATTTCCAGGATGTCCAGATTCAAATATGTGGCTTTCTGCAATATGACTGGGATGATCTCTGGGCTGATGTGACTCAATAGTAAATACAGTACATTTAAATGTATACCTCTCAACTGTCTTGATCTGGGAGAATGTACAGTTTTTGTCTCATATTTGTGATCTTTTGCTGATAAATTTTTTTTTCCTAGCAAATTATTGGCATGTCATTGTAGAGTGCAGTCAGAAACTGATGACTGACATTTGAGTTTCAAACCTTATGCTCTTCAGAAAGTCCATGCTAATGTACATGTATATTCTATCAACTTCTTAAGTTTGGAAGTGCAATATTACAAATCTGTACCTATTTCTGGCCCTTTGTCCCCTCATTGTTATGGCTTTTTCCACATTTGTCATTCTAAGAGGATGAGAATGTCACATTTTGACACATTCCTTTGTGACACCTATGTCAGTTATGTCCCTATTACTGGTTATTTGTCCTCTCATTAAGTTGGCCTCTATGCAGATATGTTGCACCAACAGAATGACAGCTATTTGTAAAGCCCTGTGATAATTGTGGTATTCCATGCAAATCTGTGTACTGTAGGTGCTGTCCTTTACACAAAATTGATATCCACTTTCTCTTACAAGGTTTTGCAGCCAGCAACACTGTTGTGAGCCATGAAGCCAAGCTGAGGTATGCAACATTAATATGTTTTGCATGCTGCCATGAGTCTCTCACCATCATGCTGACATGTAAACTCCATGTAAGCTCTTCGTGAAGCCTACATGGAGTTTACTGATTCCTGTAGTTGGATTTTAGATTAATAAAATGTTTAGTACAACTGCAATAGCTTTATAATAAAATCTAAGGGTTCTAGAGTTGATCTTGAGTTGGGAAGTGTCAGTAGCAAATCATCAGCAAATAGCATAATTTTGGAAGTATAATTTTCCAAAATTTCTATACCTTTATAAGTCTGCATTATTTTGAATTAAAATTGCTAGTACTTCCAATGACTAGAGCAAATAAAATAGAAGCAAGGGGACAACCCTGTGTCATACCCTTAGTTAGGGAAATGGATTCCGATATGAAAGGCATTAATTTAATGTCAGATTTTTATGTTTATAAATATTTTTTAATAAGTGAAATGAATTGAAAATAAGAATCAAATGATTCTATGACTTTAAATAAATAACGTCAATTTAAAGAATCAATGGCGTTTTCAATATGTAGACTTTAATAAGAAGTACTTTGTTGTTTTCATTATTTACAAAATCTATAAGGGGTAATAATTTTTAATATTGTCATGAATTTGTCTTTGATATACAAATCCAGTTTGGTCTAAAGTAATGATTTGTGATACTATTTTTTTTAAACTACCTGAAAGGATAGACATGAACATTTTATAATCATTGTTTAGAACTAATATGAGTCTATATGAAGAACACAACTGAGGATTTTTATTTTATTTTGGTATGTGTGTGATTAGCTAATATTTCCAATGGGGATTATCTCATGAGTATGAACCTCTATGAAGATTTTATGGAATAGTAAGATAACAGATGGGGGAATAATTTCTATTATTACTCCATATAAACCTGGGACTTAATTAGGTTTAAATTGTTTGATTTTGCCCAGGATCTCTTTAAAAGTAATCTCCTTGTATAAATTTTCTTTTATTCTTGGAGGCATTTTTTTTAAAGGACACACAAAGATCTAGATTTGAGGTGATGTCTTCATTTTCATGTTTCTTATTTAGAGATATATGATGATGTCCTAAAATATCAAGGATTTCCCCAATGTCTGTGTATGACTTCTTATAAATATAATTTTTATTTCTATAATGTTATTGCCTTTTTATTGCATTTTGACTCTTTTAGTCAGATTGTTCTTGCATTTGGGAGACATAGTATAAGATGCTACTTTGAATCTTTCCAAAGCTATGGCTGTTTTATGCGATAATATATCCATGCCTCTCTTATATCGATTTTCTGTTACTTTTACTATATATGTATCATTTGTTTTATATTAAGCTTAAGTCTCTTAAAGTTGTGATTGTATGTCTGATAGTTCTGATTCCCACTATTTCATTTTCTGTTTATGCCAAACTAGAATCTTAGCAAAAATATAAAATTTTAAAGTGCCCAGACCATAATTATATTAACTCCTTATTTTTTTCTAAATACAGATTCAGTTCAGAAAGGAGCCAGGGTTTGATATCTTTTTCAGAATAAGGGAATTGTGATTGAAAATAGTTCAGGGGATGGTACTGAATGTCGATATCTTCGAAATTATGCCCTATCATAGTAGTATTCTATCAGTTCCAGTTTGTGTACCATATTTATCAGAATAATGAGTAAAGAAAAATTATTTGAAGTCTCTTAAAGTGAAAGTATCTTTTAAGTTGATATTTTAAGTTCAGTTTTTAAGCACAGTTACTGTTGAAGTCATTCTTAGTTTTCTTTCATTACTAGAATCTGAATAGTCTAACAAACAATTGAAGTCACTTCCTATTATTAAAGTGCCTTTATATTCATTAAGAACAATGTATGTGTGCTTTTCAACTAAATTTTCACCCATGCTAGGAAGTCAATGCACATTTAATGGAGTCAATAATCTGTTATTATGTTTTATAATATCAAGAGCTAAGAGGCCATCTTGGTCCTCATATTAATGAATAGATTGTGGTGGGATAGCATTTTTTCCATAAAATTATCAGTCCTCTTCTCTTGCTTTTAAATGAGGACTCTGCCGAAATTGAATAGTCAGTGGAATTCCATACATTTAAAAAGTGTTTCTTGCAAGAATATAACTTGAGCCTTGCTTGATTTTAAATAATGAAGTAGGATAGATCTTTTCCTTGGATTATTTAAACTAATGAGATTCAAAGATAACAGAGTTAAGACAATGTATAAAATATGTTAAGGCAGCAGTATAATCATCAAACAAGTTATCTAATTAAATATTTTATTATTATATCTGCTGTAATTTTTGCAGAGTTAAAACCAATATGATTGACAGTAAAAAGGAAAAATGATACTAAACCAAAAATAATTATTCTATTTTCTATTAACTACATGGAATTCAGAAAATTCATTGTCTAGTAAATATAAGAGACACGAGACTATCCTTCACTGTCTACCTGGCCTAGAGGTTATCAAAGAATAGAGAATTCATAGGTTTAATTGAACTCTGCAGTGAAAGTATACTAATACAGAGATCTATGAGTTATAAAGATTCATTTTCCCAATGAGAATATAGTGAGAGTAGAAGTGGATGAGACAACTGAATCAATGGGGGGTGTAGGAAGAAGAAATGAGATGATAAATGTATGTTGATAATTCTGATTCCTACTATTTCATTTTCTGTTTATACAAAACTAAATGCATGTTTGTTCTGTTATATTAAATCTAGAAGATCAAATGAATAAAGAAGCACCAATTACTCATATATATATATATATATATATATATATATATATATATATTATTCCCTTTCTTATTCTCCACTCTCCTTCAAATTCTTCAGTGTTCCTCTCTCTCTCTCTCTTTCTTTTTTTTATGCTTTCATTCATTAGCTTTGCTTTTATTTTTCTCATTTTTTTCTTTGTTCACACTCTCAGCTATTTATTTATTTATCTGTTCCTTTCTGGTTTACCCCTTAGTTTTCCCCTCTGATCCTTTACTTTAAATCATGTAAATTCCTAACTCCCAGCCCACAATAAAAAGTACCATGAATGGGAACAGATACCCAGCATGTAACTATTCCACTTTTCAGATCCTTCGGCCTTGAAACACTGTTATGGCTTAAAACAACATTCTTTATGATCAGAAGATGTAAATAATTAGGTCAAAGAAGGCAGCCTCCTTCATCTGCAGGATTCACAGCCCAAGGCAATGACAGAAACACAAGCCTTCCACTTTCAAGCACAACTCTGCTCAATATGTAACCAACACAACAGGAAAGGGAAGCACGCACACACTCCAAAGAACTGAGTGAAATGTCCCTTGCCACTGAAACATGATGCAAGCAAAAATGAATGAGAGCAATACTAAAGGAAACAGGTAATCACCTTTACACTGGCAAAAACAAAGGTTAATGCTGTCGCCTCACAGCAAGAGGTTCTCTGGTTTGATTCTCAGCCGGGGTGCCTTCTGTACAGAGTTTGCATGTTCTCCCTGCATTCGCGTGTGTTTCCTCCTGGTACTCCGGTTTCCTCCCACATTCTAAAGACATGCATCTGGAGCATTTCTCCTTGAGCCTCCACTGAAAACGGGATCTATGAAACCTAGTGAGACTTTCCCGGTCAACAAATGTTAAATAAATAAAAAATAAATAAAATAAAAAATAAATAAATAAATAAAAAATCTAGAAGCATGTTTAGTATTTTCCAAAATAATTTAACACTTCACCTTTGTTTCACCAAATCTGCAGAGAAGATCACCACATGAAAATTATAACAACCCACATAACTCCAGCTAGATCAAAAAGTGAATGCCAGCATGCTAATCCCACAAGAGCTGCATACTTGCTAACAAACATGAAAAACCGAGGGCCACAACCGATCCTATAGAGCTATTAGGAACTGTCATGTGATTGATACCTGAATGAGAAAGAAAGATGGTACCAGCTTTTACAAACAAATATAGGAAGTGATGAGGTAAATACAATTTGAGTCACACTTGCTATCAGATGACAGTAAATCAGAAAATCTTACAATTATTAAAGTACTAATTAGATATGCTTCCCCCAAGCACAGCTAACAGAGAGCTCCAGTGCAGAGGGTGAAAATACCTTTGAGGTCTGACTTACTAAGTGAAGGGAAACTGGTGAATTTTACAGTCCTCAAAGGGGTTCCCTATTATGCTGTCGCAGGTGCAGGTTGTCGAATGCGTCTTTGTCGAACAGTAAAGAGCAAAAAGGCAAAATAGTCAAGCGGCTATTTAGCAAATTCTTTCCCTGGGAAAATTTGTTTGGCCGCTTTCACTACTTTGTCTTTTAGGCACTATAGTGCGATCACAGAGTTGATATATTTAAGTAGGGGGTGTGTGGGGGTGAAGCCCCCCACATTAAGCAATGTTTTACTGTTTTTTTTTTTTTGTTTTGTTTCAGAACAGCGATTGTTTTCCATTGGAAAATAATCACTGTTCTGAAGTTTCAACGTTGTAAGCTTTTGCTTATATGGGGTTGATCATTTGTCGTTCGCTCTTCTGAGCATGCAATATGATAATATAGACCCCCTCAATGGAAATATTGGCTAATGCAACAACAGCCAACAACTCACACCAACCTCAAAGCTCATCTCCCCTTCCCAAAACCACTAAGAGGTTATTATAAGAGAATTGTGCACACACACACACACACACACACACACACACATACACATATATATATATATATATATATATATATATATATATATATATATATATATATAGAGTGAGAGAGAGAGAGAGAGAGAGAGTGAGAGAGTTACTTGTATAATTGAGCACTTTAAATAGGAGATGAGATAAAAAACATTATTTACATGTATCACACATTTAAAGAACATGCTACCAAAATGACAGTTGCATTAAATATAATTGAACACTCAGTATTTAAGAAAATTCAATTATAAAGAAGTAAAAAAAGAAGAAAAATCATAACTCAAACTTAGAGGACAGTCACAAGACATTTGTTGTATTTAAAGCAATGAGCAATGACGTATGATGAGAATGGACATTGTCTTAATTGTCTGAGAGTATATATATATATATATATATATATATATATATATATATATATATATATATATATGGGTCTACCTGACTTGGTCGACATTTCATTTGATTGACAGTTCATTTGGTCGACATTTCATTTGATCGACAAGCATTTGCCCCCTTCCTCAATGTTGTGCAACCCTGGAGTTGATATATATAGTTAGGGGGGGGGGGTGTGGTGGGCGAATCCCCCCACTTAAAATGCTTATCGATCAAATGAACTGTCGACCAAATGAATATTCGACCATATGAAATGTCGACCAAGTGAGGTAGATCCATATATATATATATATATATATATATATATATATATATATATATATACTATATGCATTTATATACAATATGCTGTATTTTTCCTCATAAAGTTCCCCTTCATTTCCATGCAATATTTCCTTTGTCTACTGTTTAAAAGTGAATAGAATCTGTGGAAATATTTGATAAGCAAAATGTTATGGAATAAGAAGGTCATTTTACAAAGCAATCGAACCCCCAGTCACATAAAACAAATGTTATTCTTATCTGTTTGTGTTGCTGTTCTAGGTTATGTCTGTTTTTTTGTTTCTCCTTTGCATCAAACCAGTAGTTCTTCTCAGGAAATTTTTTTAAGATGAGGGATGTCCAGTCCCTGTCTCAGTAGTTGGTAATATATTTATTGTTCTTTATGAAGGAAGAAGTTTCTTCTAATTTGTTGAAAATTTTGATAATATTTGATAGATTAATTTTTATTTTAGCAGAGAAAATTATTTGACATTTAATGTAATTTTGCTTGAGTGTTTTCACAAGAGGCCAGCATTTTTCCTCATTTACATTTTAAGCTGAATAAACACTATTGAATCTTATATTGTTCTGACCAAATTTTAACGGAGCTTTTTCCCAACCTGTTTTAACAATCAAGTCTGTATCACTGAAAGAATGAGATCTTGGAGCAGTTGCTAAAGTAGAAGGCATAAGTTTACCTATAGCCCTATGTGTTGTTTCAGTACCATAGAAAAGTTCTTCCTGCAGGTTTAATAATTTTGGAATCATAGGTTCATAGGTAGGTTCATAGGTAGGTACTAGGCTATCAGCCCTAGGGCCCATACAAGCTTAGCCAAAAACTGTACCCTGCCTTTCACCACCCAAGAAATGTATTTTCCTGTGCCCCTGTCGAGCAGAGCCACAGAAGCCATGAAGATAAAAACATAACCAGGTCATCACCTTCTGTTTTTTCTGGTAAACTGAATATTCTTAAGTAGCATCTCCTTTCTCTGTTATTAAGGTCATTTAGTATTTTTTGTTTGTTTTAATACATATTCTGTTTGAGTGAGTTTCTTCCTCCTTTAATCTTCCCTCCATGTCATTTCGAGCATTTGCAATGTCAGGTGTTTTAGTTTGGTTCTGTTGGAACATTTCTTTACAAAATGTCAGTTTATTTTAATCAGTTCTGTTTCAAATTTTCTAAGTTATCCTGAAAACATCTACTTTTACAGATAACTCCTGAATTGTTGTTGTCACCAGCTGCATATCCTTCTTCAGAAAAAAGTCAGAATGGGAATAGTTAGACCTGATTATTTTTTTCCAGCTAATAAGTCTTCAAACGTTTCTGACAGGAAAACATTGATGAAACTTCACAAAGTTTGGAGACAAGTAAGCTTACACTATTATAAAATAGTACATGAATTAACTTTCCTTACAAGTAAATATATTTCTGGTTATTTTGATTATATTGCAGAGCTCTAAAATGTTGCTGCTTTCACTTGGCCATCTAAGCTCCAACCCCCCCCCCCCCCTTAAAAGATCACTTTTGATGAACTGGAGGAATAAAAATATTTTTAAGGAATGTTTTTTCCTCATTCTGACAATAATATATGGTTTAAGAACAATAGGTTTGAGAATCATTGGGTCACATGTTGTGGTTCATTGACTATCCTGATTAAAAGGACCGTGAATAGCAATAATTATAACACTGAAGGAGACAGTGGTTTCCAAGAGAAATGGGATGTATTTTAAAAGTTCCTTACCGCTACAACTTATGTTTTAAATTCAACCAAATTATAGACAGGATGCCTCAACTGGCATTCAGTCTCCACTGTATTCACAGTGAAAACCATACTGAAATATTCTAGTGGTGATGGATAAACTAATGGCTTGATTTTAATGTCAGAGTTCCAGAGAACTGAAATTGTTTCAACTGGTTATTATCTTCATATTGGTAAATGTTCTATCCAACTTTCAATTTGATATGGGATGAGGCATTCCATTGTAGAGTAACTGATGGCACTCTTAATGTGTAGTTGTTTTGAACTCTCTTGTCAACCCTGACACCTATGTCATTCATATTTTAAAATGCTGGAGAAAGTATTGTATATATCACATGTGGCAGG